>NW_015163707.1:110009-138280 GCF_001447785.1 Gekko japonicus | reverse complement strand
GATGATGATGATGATGATGATGATAATAATAATAATAATAATAATAATAATAATAATAATAATGTGCTGGCAGCGAGGGTACCAAAGTGTTCCTGCATTTTCCTGGATCTTCCCTGGTCTGCAACTAAAGCTCTGTTTATTTCATCAGTGATGCCAATGCCACACAGGAAAGTCATTATCTTATGTTGTATCCAACAACAAATGAACATGCATGTGTGAACTTGCCCTTAAGTGCTCTAAAGAGCTAAGTATAGCTAAGTGGATGAGGGAATAATGAGAAATTGACATCATTCCCATTCCAAATAAGTTATCAAGCCCAATCAACTAACATATAATCACCTTCACCTAAACTTTCATGGTTTTCTTTTTACACGTGAGCACAATGAGGTTTAAACTTGCAGGACAGGTCGCAGCCGACTTGTGGCAAGGCAACCCCGTCGGGTTTTCAAGGCAAGAGATGAACAGAGGTGATTTGCCATTGCCTGCCTCTGCATAGCAACCCTGGACTTCCTTGGTGGTCTCCCATCCGAGTACTAACTAGGGATAACCCTGCTCAGCTTATGAGATCTATTGAGATCAGGTGAGCCTGGGCCATCCAGGTGAGGGCATCATCATCATCATCATAGATATGTACAAAATTGTAGGTTGCCATATTAGTCTGGGGAGAGCGTGCCCAAGGAATATGTGTGCACTAAGAACAGCCCTCCTGGATCAGACCAATAGTCCATCTAGTCCCGCATCCTGTCTCACTCAGTGGCCCATAGGGCTGCCAAGTGGGGGCGGGTAAACCCCCGCTTTGGAGGCCCAATTTCTGACGCCGCAGAATCGGGCCCCGGGGGGAACGCCACCCCTGCATGTGCGTCACCAGGAAGTGACGTGGGCATGCTGGGGGCGGAGCCACGGCCATACAAGGGAAAACTCTATGGTTTTCCCTTGTATGGCTGTGGACCCACCCCCAGCGTGTCTGGTGTCCTCCCGTCACTTCCGGGTGACGTGCGTGCACCGTGCACACACCAGACGCCGGCCGGGAGCCCCCCGCTCCCGGCGAAGAATACACTTGGCAACCCTAGTGGCCCACCAGTTCTTCTGGAGGCCCAACAACAGGGCATAGAGGCCAAGGCCTTCCGAAGAAAGTAGGAAGAGCCCTGTTGGATCAGACCAGTGAGGGTCCATCAAGTCCAACATCCTGTCTCACACAATGGCCAACCAGTTCCTCTGGAGGGCCAGCAACACGTCATAGAGGCATGGGCCTTCCTCTCATGTTGCCTCCTGGCTCTGGGATTCAGAGAATTAGTGCCTCTGAATGTAGAGGTCCCTCTCAGTCACCATGATGAGTAGCCACTGATAGACGTTTCCTCCATGGATCTAATCCCCTGTCTGTAAGCTCAACAACATTTTTTTTTATGGCATACAAGTGCCATGAATGAAGCATTGAATGTGATGAGAATATGTTCTTTGGGCTTATGAACCAACAGGGGTCATTTTGTATTAATTTATTAATTTATTAATTAATTTCGATTTCTATCCCGCCTTGCCTGACAAGCAGGCTCAAGGCGGCATAGAAGAAGAGGTGCAGGAGCTCATTAGCATAACATATTAGCATAACTTATTTGCATATGCCACTCCCCCTGACATCACTGGAAGTGTGTCAGAAGGCAACACCCACCGCTCAGGCTCCACTGGACTGTTTTGGATTGCTAGCTATTGAGGGAGGGGGAGGAACATGTAGATCTGTCCTCGCAGAGGAGGGAGAGCTTGTACCTGAATAAAACTTGGTCCTAAAGGTGCCACTGGACTGTTTTGGATTGCTATGGGGGGCTCTGCAACTTACCTGGCTGCTTCTTGCTCTGACTGAGGGCTGCTGGGAGCAGGGGGTGGGACTTGTTGCATGTGCCCACCCCCTGGGCTCTTTACTGTCAGAGCTCCGCTCTTGTGCGCTCCTGTGTGCTTCTGCAGGAAATTACCCCTGGGTTAATATAGCAGAGTTTTGCCCAGTCATAGAATACTGAGTGCAGTAAGTACATCTCCCAAGAAGTATGTTGCCAAAACTTGCATTTATTCAAGTAGATCCAGTTCACATTCAGGTTGCAGTCAAAATGGAGAGAGAGAAGAGTAATCTAAAGAGTACATTCCCCGTCACAAATGGCCAACTTGTCCAGAATCATGTGTGTGGGAGCATGAGGGCATTGTCTCTACAGGAGAGACCTGCAGAGATATGTGTCTCCATGGAAGGCCATGTGAGGAGAGGGAGAGGACAAAGCGAGAGAGAGAGGAGGAGTCAGAGGGCAGCTCCCAGGTTAAGATGAAGAGGGGTGTCCCATTCAAGGAGATAACACCTTTACACAGAGTGATGTAGCGGCCCCCAATGCCCAGGCATGCTGAGACGCTCACTCCAACAGGGAGCAGCCATAGATTCTCACCCTTTCCTACTTACTTCTCTTCTTCCCACTATTGAGAGCTATAAACTATAGACTTCCTTCCTTCCTTCCTTCCTTCGTCTCTCTCCCCCCCTAAGATTTTACCTTTTCTGTGAAATCTGGACTTCCTTCAGGTTTGCAGAGGTTCTGTTCCTAGCTCAACTTTGCTGATCTATTAATCCACACTCTGTGGCCCAGTCTGGGATTAGATACATGATACGCGCGCACATATGAATGTACATATATGATATATGTTCTCTCAGAATCAGCTGAGCTGACTAATACCAAGAAACCAATCGTAGGCCCCGGTCACATGGCAAAGTTGTTGCAGGAGAGGCACGGATGGTGGGCGGATTATCCGGGCGCGATCACACCCCAACATCTGGGAAGTGGAGTGCACCTGTGGCTTACCGCCGACAATGCACCTTAAAAAACTAGTATCTCCAAGTTACTAGTAAACGTTTGCCACGGGCTGCCTCCAGACGGCTGTGGTGCGATTGCGCTGGCGCGCGGCATTCCCCTCCGGTCCCCTCCGGCCCCCACGGATGGTGGGTGGATTATCCGAGAGCGATCACACCCCAACAGCTGGGAAGTGGAGTGCACCTGTGGCTTACCGCCGACAATGCGCCTTAAAAAACTAGTACCTCCAAGTTACTAGTAAACGTTTGCCACGGGCTGTCTCCAGATGCCCGTGGTGTGATCGCACTGGTGCGCGGCATTCCCCTCTGGTCCCTCATTTACCCGCCGGCGCCGAGAGAAGGACCCGTGGTGTGCCACCGGCATGTCTGATCACGTAATCGCGCATCAAACTGTGCCGGGGCAATTAGCCCCGCCCCGCCACGATATCCAGCCTGTGTGACCGGGGCCGTAATCCTCTAATGATGACTTAACAAGCACAACCAATTTCTTCACCCCCCCATAGCTGTTGCCTCTGCCTTCCTGTTGCTCATGCAGGAATTGAAAATATAATTGTTCTTTATAGGGAACCTCATGAGGTGTGCACTCAGCACTCCTTCCCTACCTAACTAGTATGCTAATTACTGAAGAAAAATATATTTTGAAACAGCAGGTATGTCGGTGACCTTTTTGTCATAAAATTACATTGAATAAACTTAAAATAAATATTGTGCACTGCAAAAAAAAAAAAGGTCTCATGAACCCAGCCAGTAAGTCTATAAATCTCCATGAGCTTAATGTTTAATCAAACCATGTTAAGTCAGCATGACCTGCCAGTTAGTTTGGCCTTGGCTCCAGAACACAATCCCCACCGCTGACTAAAGTTTTGCATTTCTACAGACACATTTTGTGTCTGTCTCTGTGTATACAAGTGTGTGTACGTAAGTGTGACGGGTTGGCTTTTTAAAATGCTGCTTGTGTCAGATTGTCAGGGAGTTCATGAGTTAATCCTCCCTGGAGAGACGAGCTTACGTGATTGGCTGCTCTACTCGCTCTCTGATTGGCCAGCATCAGCTGAGAGGGGGAATAAAACAGCTGATCTGGAGGGGAAAGGGGTCTTTTGCAGTTTGGTCCTTCACTTTTTGAGACACTTTTGGTCTTGGTCTGAAATATAATGTCTGGATTAGAAGTCAAAGGGTTTGGCTTCTGAGGGAAGAGACATTTGGGAGTCAGTGTTTTCTGACAGGCAATAGTCGGAAAAGTACTGCTACAGAGAGAAGAAGAGAAACCTCATTGTCTTAAATATATTAAAACTGCTCTGAGCAGGGTTCTTTTTGTAGCAGGGAGTCCGTTGCATATTAGGCGACGCACCCCTAATGTAGCCAGTCCTCCAAGAGCTTACAGTAGCCCCTGTAAGAAGAGCTCTGCAAACTCTTGGGGGATTGGGTACATTAGGGGTGTGTTGCCTAATATGCAAAGGAGTTCCTGCTACAAAAAGAGCCCTGGCTCTGAGGGAGAATTTAGACGCTTAGTCAGGAAAGCTATAGAACAGCTTTATACAGACAGAAGATACTGGAGAAGGATTTGGCAGAAGGTCTGGGTAGTTAGAGAGAACGCCCATACAAGCCAAATAGTAAAAGGAGTTATTGCTTCTTAGGGACAAGGAGAATAATTTCCTGCCAGTGAAAGGGGTTTGGAAGAGAACCTTGGTCTGTGATAAAGGGGAGAAGCTTATATACTTCAGGAGTTCGTGAAAAGCTGTAATATCTAAAGGGAAACCTAGAACTCTGAAGGAAGAAATCTAGAAACATTAATAAGAACTGTGTTAGTGCTGAAATATACTAAACAAAGTACCTCTCCAAAAAAGACCTAGAAAACTCTGAAACAAAACTACAAATAACACTCCCTTGAATGTTCTAAGAACTCAGCTCTGTATATATTAGAAAGTTTCTACCTCAGCAATCTCAAAGTCTCGACTATTCCTATTATACATATATTCCCTGCCTGTTTAATAAAATCTTTATTTTCTTTTTTGAAAGTTAATTTGCCTTGAGTGCCATATCACAAGGGTTTATAAAACAGGACCGCTCCTGTCTTTCCCTCAAGTTCCTGTACTGGGTCTAAAGCCTAAACCAATATTTAGAAGAGAAGAAGAGATTGGATTTATACCCCACCCTTCACTTGGAGTCTCAACAATCTTTACAAAGGGTGGGACAGTTTCAAGTTTATATAAAAGGGGAAGAGAAGATATACATGCTGCTGTAGGACCACTCAGTCATTGAGGGGAACTGAAGTTTTGGTGGGTAAAGTCTGCCAGACAGTTGGGGAGATATAGGGGTCTGTCATAGTCTCTCTCTCTCTCTCCCCCCTCCTCCTTATCTATATCTATCTATCTGTATATCTGTCTGTCTTTCTGTCTTTCTGTCTGTCTATCTAGCCATCTATCTATCTATCTATCTATCTATCTATCTATCTATCTATCTATCTATCTATCATCTATCTATCATCTATCTATCTATCATCTATCTATCTATCAATTTATCTATCTATCTATCTATCTCTATCATCTATCTATCTATCATCTATCTATCTATCATCTATCTATCTATCATCTATCTATCTATCATCTATCTATCTATCATCTATCTATCTATCATCTATCTATCTATCATCTATCTATCTATCATCTATCTATCTATCATCTATCTATCTATCATCTATCTATCTATCATCTATCTATCTATCAATTTATCTATCTATCTATCTATCTATCATCTATCTATCTATCAATTTATCTATCTATCTATCTATCTATCATCTATCTATCTATCAATTTATCTATCTATCTATCTATCTATCATCTATCTATCTATCAATTTATCTATCTATCTATCTATCTATCATCTATCTATCTATCAATTTATCTATCTATCTATCTATCTATCATCTATCTATCTATCAATTTATCTATCTATCTATCTATCTATCATCTATCTATCTATCAATTTATCTATCTATCTATCTATCTATCATCTATATGACAGCCCTTCAGATACTTGAAGACTGCAATCATGTCCCCTCTAAGCCTTCTCTTTCCCAGGCTAAACATACCCAACTCTTTCAGCCTCTCCTCATCTATCATAATCACCACCACCACCATCTATTGCTGTCAAGTCACAGTCAACTTACAGCAACCGCGTAGGGTTTTCAAGTGAAAAGACATCCAAAAGTGGTTTGGCGTCGCCTGCCTCTGTGGTTCGCCATTGCCAGCAATGGTGGACTTCTTTGGCGGTTGTCAGCCCCTAGTCAACTCACTCTCCACACACACAATTGGCAGTGTAATGCTTTATTAGAGATATGATATTGCTGTAGGTTCAAGAGCTTTCGTTAGGACTGAAGCCAAAGGCAGGAAACTACATGATATAGGTAAAACCTCAAATTCCACAAATTCACACGTCACACCTAAATCATGGCCTTTCTCTAACAACCTGGACAGTTACACGGTTGGCCTATCTAAGCTAGCCTGGCATACAGATCTCCAAGGACAGTCTCATGGGAAACTATCTTGAGGCTCGCCTGGAGAAAGTTACAAGCAGCTACTCCCAAGCACTCCAACGACATTCACTCCCCCCTTAGGAATGTCACATGACAAGCAAAGGTGAAGGTACATTGATGAGAAGCAGAAAGGCTGGAATCAAAAGTAACTACAAAGCAATTTCAATGGGCCTGAGCTTGACAGGTCTCCGACCCAACTACTGACCTGGGCCAACCCTGCTTAGCTCATTAGATCGGATGAGCGCTGGCTAACTTGGGCCACCCAGCTCAGGGCTCACCTTTTATGCTCTAGGCAAAATGTCATCCTCTTTGCTGGCTTCTAAAGGATATTATGATCTGTGTTGGCTGGACGTTTCCAAACATTAGGAAAATTTCTTTGTGGTGTGGGCAGTTAACATGCCCCTCTGTAGCAGTCCCACTAGTAGGGCTGCCAGCCTCCGGGGGTGGCTGGGCATCTCCTGGGATTGCAACCAATCCCCAGGCACCTGGAGAAAATGGCCACTTTGGCAGGTGGACTCTGTGGTGTTATACCCCATTGAAGTCCCTCCCCTCCCGAAACCCCACCCTCCTCAGGCTCCACCCCTAAAATCTACAGACCACCTAGTCTAGAAGATTTTACTGGCTTTACACTACAAATTTTGTGTGTTCTGTTTGGTGTAGTGGTTAGGAGCACGGACTCTAATCTGAGAGAACCAGGTTTGATTCCCCACTCCTCCACATGCAGGTGCTGGTGTGACCTTGGGTCAAGTCATAAGTTTTTTCAGAGCAGTTCTCTCAAGGGCAGTTCTTGAGAGAGCTACCGGTGTCTGTTGTGGGGAGATGAAGGGAAAGGGATTGTAAGACACTGAGACTACAAGTGAAGGGTTGGGTATAAATCCAATTTCCTCCTCCTCCTCCTCCTCCTCCTCCTCCTCCTCTTCTTCTTCTTCTTCTTCTTCTTCTTCTTCTTCTTCTTCTTCTTCTTCTTCTTCTTCTTCTTCTTCTTCTTTCTCCCGTCCTTAGAGAGAACCTACCTTCAGTTTGGTTCTCATAACTCCTCTCCCTCATATTCTCTGCACATGCCTCGGCAACTTCCCGTCACTTTGTGGGAGGAAAAGAAAAAAACCCACTGCCCACTCATACCTTCCACAGAGAGACTGTGAAAGCCACACTTCAAGGCAGACTCTAATCTTTAAATTAGGGAGTAATGATTCAAAATTACCTCATGTCACAGCGTTATAGACTTTCGGAGATCTCACTAAGCACTTCCCCAGCAGACGTTGCCAGATTGAATCTGGGCTTTGATTTGCAGGTGACAGATTGACAATACGCATTTAGCATTTCATTACATCACCGTGTAGTCATTAGGTGAGCCACAACTGCATTTCCCTCTTCTTGCCTAATGCATTTGGGTATGTGCTTTGGCCTGCAGCTATTACCAGGCAGAAAAAGATGCTCATTCCTTCCTCTCCCATAGCATGCACTGTTCATGTACCATGGGACGTAGGCATATAGTTTTCTTAGATACTTTGCTTGCTAATGGTAACCCATTCATTGCTCTGCTCACTTCATGGCATCCCATAGCAAGCAGGGGTGTCAAACATAAGGCCCGGGCGCCGGAACTGGCGCTCCCAAGCAGCTAGTAATAGGAAGGGAACAGGCATTCCAGCACATTCCCCCAGAGAAAAAAAAGCCCAGATTTCAAGATGTACCTCCTTGTAGAGAGAACAGGTAAAGGACATGTGCTCTACAGACTCAACCACCCCTAGGGAACAAGAGCAAAACCTTTCTGGACAGGGGATTTTATTGTATCTGCCCTCAAAAGAGATGAGCTGTAATTCTAGAGGATCCCCAGGTCCCACCTGGAGGTTGGCATCCCTAAAGCCTGCACTTTAATCCACTGTATTGTGTTTCCTTGTTGTATCTTTTAAAACAGCATCTTAAAATTGTATCTTTTAACATTTCGTTAAAAGATTTTTTAAAGAGTTAAAAGACTCAGCCCTACCCCACCTTCCGGAGTAGGTATGAATTACCTGCCTACCATTTTTCTTCTCACTTCGACACAGAGAGTACTCCGTCTTTCTGTGTTATACCTCTGAGGATGCTAGTCATAGCTACTGGTGAAGCATCAGGTCCTACAATGCCAAGACCACAGACAGACAGCCCGGAACATCTCCAACAGCTTGTTAAAACTTTGAAAACTCAGGAGACCGATTGTGTCTTTTAAAACTGAAAATAAAAGTTTGCAGAGACTACACACCTCCCTTTTTCTAGGTCACACACACACACACAAATAATCTCCACATGATCACAAAACAATTTAAAATGCAATGCATAAATTGGTTAGCATGTTTATGTCATGCTTGCGACAGAACTGACAGGCTCCCCTAAAACATTAAAAGTGAAATGTCTATTTTCCTGTCAGTTTGTGGGATACATATTCATCTACAAAGGTCTTCCACCTCGGCAGCGAAAACATGGTGGATAATCTCATTCTTCTAGACACAAATAAATCGGACCTGACTTTCTCCTGTAACGGATTAATCTACTTTGGCAATTCAGGGAACAGAGCCTAGCTCCTCGGGCAGCAAGGCTGCTTTTTATCAGGTTCTCTGTGCCTGGAATAAATATGGACTTAGCTGTGTTTAACAAAATACAAGCCATGTCAAGTCTGAAAGTGTGCGGTTCAAAAATACAGCAAACGGGAAAGAAACTGGCCCACGTGATCGCCATTGATCGTTATCTCGTGATAATGCAAAGTAGGAAGCCGGAGCAGAGTTATTGCCGAGGAAAGCCTGAGGAAAAATTGTAAAATGGGTTTGGAAGCTCAGGAGAGAAAAAACAACACAAACAGAGTTGAAATACACATTATAGGAGGTGTGTGCTGTCTCTTAAACAGTATCTGCTTTTACAGCTGCACATAGGGGCAAAAATAATACTAATAATCTAAACTTCCAGCATAGGCTAACAGGGTCTGGACTTGTTGAGACTGAGAGGGAAAGATCCTGGGATCCTGAGGCAGTGAGTTCCATACATTAATTACCCTTTGGGTGAAGAAGTACTTCCTTTAATCTGTTCTAAGCCTACTGCTCATTCGTTTCATTGACTGCCCACAAATTCTTGTATGGTGAGTGTCATAATCTGGGCTGTGCTACCAGAGGACTACTAGGCCCAGAGAGCCTGGCTAGCAGTAGGTGAGGCTGGGCCTACAACTCCCAGAAGCCCCTGAGACGTTTTGGAGCCAAAATTGACCAATAGGGAAGAAGAGGGCTGGGGAAGAAAAGAGCTGGTGCCAGAGCAGAAGCTGTTCTTCCTTCCAGAGGGCGGAGCCAGAAGGAAGGCTGCTGCAGGAAGAAACCCTCATCCTGAGGGAAGGGTGAGTAGTCTAGTGTCACTTGGAATAGTGAGCTAGGGACAGTATATATTTGATTTCTTTTCTTTTCACCCACTTATTGTTATTATTCTGCACCTTGTTGTTTGACCTCCTATACAATAAACTATTTTCATTGTTCACTCTGCCTGGTCCTCGAGTCACACCTATTATTCGGCCAAAAGGGAGGTCTAAAGGTCTTGGGAGGGTGCTCTGGGCCTTCTCAAGGAAGCCTGGAACCAGAGTGGTGGCAGCGTCAGGTGACACCCCACCTGAGCCGTGACAATATATATGAACTGTTAACTTCCATTTCAATGTATCTGAGGAAGTGTGTCTGTGCATGAAAGTTCATACCAGGAATAAACCTTTTGTCCGTCTTAAAGGTGCCGACTGGACTCAATCCCCCCCCCCGGGTAACAAAATTTGTGGCAGGGTATGAGCTTTCATGAGTCCCCGCTCGCTTCTTCAGATACCTTTTAGTCTTTTAAGGTGCTCCTGGACTCTTGGTCTTTTCTACTGCTACAGACAAACACTGCAACCCATCTTGGTCTGATGTGCGGAAAGACGTTGTGGATCTTGGCAACGTTGAATGTACCTAAACAGCAGGATTAGTGTATTGCTTGGATGGGGGGGGGGGGCAAGAAGGAAAGGGAAAAGTCGAAGATGAGGTGGGATAGACCGAAGTATTTGACACTAGTCAAGAGCATGCACAGATGTCCTTTCTGGAGGCCTCACTTCAAGAATGATATGGACAGAATGGAGCGGGTGCAGAGGAGAGCGACAAGGATGATCTGGAGTCCAAGGACCTGGAGACCAAGAAGCCCTAGGAGGAAAGGCTGAGGGACTTGGGAAGGTTCAGTCTGGAGAAGAGGAGGCTGAGGGGGGACAGGGTGGCTCTCTTGAAGACTTTGAAGAGCAGTCACTCGAAGGAGGGCAGGGAGCTGTTCCTGTTGGCAGCAGAAGAGAGGACTCAGAAGAATGGGTTTAAATGTAGTGCGGGAAGGTACCGGCTGGATCTTTGTGGGAAGAAGAAGAAGAGATTGAATTTATACCCCACCCTTTACTACCCAAAGGAGACTCAAAGCGGTTTACAAACTCCTTTCCCTTCCCCTCCCCACAACAGGCACCCTGTGAGATAAAAGAAGAGATTGGATTCATACCCCGCCCTTCACTACCCAAAGGAGTCTCAGAGCTGCTTACAAACTCCTCTCCCTTCCCCTCCCCACAACGGACACCCTGTGAGGCAGGTGGGGCTGAGAGAGCTTTTGACAGAAACGGCTCTCTTTCAAGAACAGCTCTTATCTGAACCACAGCTTGCCCAAGGTCCTCCAGCCAGGTGCAAGTGGAGGAGTGGGGAATCAAACCCGGTTCTCCCAGATTAGAGTCTTAACCACGACACCAAACTGGTTCTCTTTTTGACAGTCAAGAGTTGTGCAGCAGTGGAATCCCTGGCAGATTTCAAGCAGCGGCTGGACAAACACTTGTCAGGGATGCTCTAGGCACATCCTGCACTGAGCAGGGGGCTGGAATAGATGGCCCGTAGGATCCCTTCCAACTCTGTGATTGTATGATTCTATGATTCTACATTTAGACAGAAAAAGCTCAGCCATTTGTATCTTCACTCTGAAATGTCAGTGGGACATTGAAGCGGAAATGTCAGCAAGATGGAGATGTGGGACTGGATAAAGAAGTATAAAGTCAAGGGTGTTTGGGGGGGGGGACAGACTTGGGAGTCAACAGGAGGGGGAAAGGGAACTGAATCCCTCCCAGTGAATAGAAGTGCCCAGACAGAATAGAAGGACAAAAGTCATAGGGTTAGGCAAGTAGTTGACAGGGCTCTGTACAGAAGAGAGGAAGTGAAAGAGCCATAAAAACAGACGCCCGGGGAGAGAGGAGAAACAGAGTCAGGAGAGAGCAAGCCCAGAAACGCAATAAAAAAAGTAATTGTGCAATAAACATTTTCGATAATTATGCATTTTGGATTCAACACCAATAAGTGCTGCAATTTAACATCGCTATAATAAAAAGAGGTTTGTTTGTTTGTCTGTTTGTTTGTTTGTTTTGCTCTCCGGCTAGAAGAGAAAGACTGCAACTTTCTCCAGGAGGACCAAAAATCGAACGTTTCTGGCCTGTTCTAAACTGTCCACATCTTCCTCCTGGTTCGTACCGTGCCCTTCAAAGCGGCGGAAGGATCTGTGCTCAACCCCTCGCCTCCGGCATCAGTCTTGAAGAGAAGAAAGCAAATGCAAATGTTCCGGAGCTCCTGGAGCGAAGAGCTCCTTGACCCAGTTCCTGCTATTCTGGAAATCAGAGATAAGAAATAAAGAGGGGGGGGGGAATAATCTACTCAGCGGTGTTTAGAGCTTTCCCGATTCCATCTCCGCTTTCCCCACGTAGATTGTGAGAGACACAAAGGCCACCTCCAGTTCTTATCTCCCCCCCTGTGAAAGAAGGGAGCACAGGACTTGGGGTGACACAAAGGGAAGCCGGGGAAGGAAGACAGAGATGAAAACATGGAGTGGAAGCAAAGTTCAGTTCCCATTAATAGAGGGCACTTCTATCGGTGCTGTGAGACGTTTAGGCCTCATCCACATTCTTCAGCCCAATGGGTTGGTCAAGCAGCATTTGGGGTAGATCGGTGGGCTGCAAGAGAGGTGTAGATAAAGTTTTGTACTGCTGATACAAGTGCCTTCTGTTCACAGAAACTTTAGTCTAAAGCCAGGCTCTTAAAGTGAATGATAGGTCGCACAAAAGAGGAGGAGAAGAAGAAGAAGAAGAAGAAGATGATGAAAAAGAAGAAGAAGAGGAGGAGGAGGAGGAGATTGGATTTATACCCCACCCTTCACAACCCAAAGGTGTCTCAGAGCGGCTTACAAACTCCTTTCCCTTCCCCTCCCCACAACAGACACCCTGTGAGGTGGGTGGGGCTGAGAGAGCTCTGACAGACACTGTTCTCTTTCAAGGACAGCTCTGACAGAACTATGGCTTGCCCAAGGTCATGCAGCAGGTGCCAGTGGAGGAGTGGGGAATCAAACCCGTTTCTCCCAGATTAGAGTCCGTGCACTTAACCACTACACCAAACTATGCGTGGGATAGAGCAGGCAGAGAAAGAAGTACTTTCCTCCCTTTCTCACAATACAAGAACTCTTGGGCACTCAATGAAATTGCTGAGCAGTCGGATTAGAACAGATAAAAGGAATCCCTTCTTCACCCAAAGAGTGATTAACACATGGGATTCACTGCCATACGGGGTGGTGGCAGCTACAAGCACAGATGGCTTCAAGAAGGGACTGGATAAACATCTGGAGCAGAGGTCCGTCAGTGGCTATTAGCCACAAGGTATAGATAGGAACTCTCAGTCTGAGGCAAGGGATGCTCTGTGTTCTTGGTGCTGGGGGGGGGCAACAGTGTGAGGGCTTCTAGTGTCCTGACCCCACTGGTGGACCTCCTGATGGCCCCTGGTATTTTTGGCCACTGTGTGACAGAGTGTTGGACTGGATGGGCCATTGGCCTGATCCAACGTCGGCTTCTCTTATGTTCTTATAAGATGAAAACATTGGGCAAGCAAGGGTCAAAAAGGCTCAGCCTCTAACTGATGAGAAGGTGAGGCCAACTGGCCAGTGTCCTTTAAGGAGAGAACCCTCTTAACCCTTTCCCTCCCAGATCCTCTTGCACGCAGAGTTACAGTATCCCACAAGAAATACTTTGTATATAATCTACAATGAAGAACTGTGAAAGAAATAGGCACTGCCATCGTACACTTGTGATAGGTAAAGGTAAAGGTTCCCTTGCTCGAAAGCCAGTCGATTCCGACTCTAGGGTTGCGGTGCTCATCTCCATTTCAAAGCCA
Organism: Gekko japonicus; assembly: GCF_001447785.1. Classification (NCBI taxonomy): domain Eukaryota; kingdom Metazoa; phylum Chordata; class Lepidosauria; order Squamata; family Gekkonidae; genus Gekko; species Gekko japonicus. The sequence continues at coordinate 124,713 of NW_015163707.1, read as the reverse complement.
AAGAGCCAGCGCTGTCCAAAGACATTTCTGTGGTCATGGGGGCGGCATGACTAAACACCAAGGCGCACGGAACGCTGTTACACTTGTGATAGAATGAGTCAAATTATCCCAAATTCCCTCGATGCACTTGGTGTGGAAAGGGGGGGAAATCACTCTTCATACCCAACCCTCGCTTGACTAGTTTAAAGAAGGTGGCAATATTGTTTCTCATAAAGGACTTCTTGAATAATACATGTGTTTGCCTGGAAATATCCCATAAGAGCACTTTAATCAGCACACCAACTTTAATTTGCAACAAGGAGAAAAAAACAACAACACACAAATGTCTTTATTCAATATAAGACGGGTAGTATATCAATTTGACAGATTAAAATATGAACGCTTATTAAAACCAAAGGGCACGATCCAGTCGCATTAAACACCGTCAAATCCCGTTGGTTTCAATAGGAGAGCTAACAACGCAATTAAGACTACAATCCCGGACACGCTCAGTCTAGAAGTAAGCCCGATTGGACTCAGCGGGTCTCACTTCTGAATGTTCTTAGGGTCGCGCTGTTAATCTCTTCCACAGAGATCAATGAGATGTAAAAACGCTTCGCTGTGGCTGAACCGTACAAATAGTTTTGCGAGATGGATTGGAAACACGTCTCAATGGCTGGCGACCTTCTGCGAAACCCAGGGAAACATCTCGAAGGTGGGTTTCTCCGATGCCGCGTGATTGTGCGTCGCCATCTGTTTTGTGTGACTCGCAGCATGATTTTATTATGTTTTTAAGATTGAATCTTGTCTCTTTTTATCACTGCTAAAAATTTAAATCTGTACTGTACTGCTGGTTGTTGGCTGCTACAATAAATTGATTGATTGATTTTGTGTGACTTCTTTAAGGGTAAAGTAATAGGAGATCACACAGTCAAGCCGAAAAGAGCTGAGGACAAAGACCACTGTGTACAACAGCACTAATACAATGTAACAGTCTAAGATGAACAATAATGAAAGGAACAATAGCTGTTGTAGATTTTCCAGGCTGTATGGCCGTGGTCTTGGCATTGTAGGACCTGACGTTTTGCCGGTAGCTGTGACTGGCACACTCAGAGGTATAACACAGAAAGATGGCGTACTCTCTGTGTAGTACTCCATCTTTCTGTGTTATACCTCTGAGGATGTCTCACACAGTGGCCAACATCAGAAGAGCCCAGCTGGATCAGACCAGTGGTCCATCTAATCCAGCATCCTGTCTCACACAGTGGCCATTCAGTTCCTCTTGAGGGCCAACAACAGGGCAGAGAGGTCAAGGCCATAAGAACATCAGAAGAGCCCTGCTGGATCAGGCCAGTGAGGGTCCATGTAGTCCAGCCTCCTTTCTCACACAGTGGCCATCCAGTTCCTCTGGAGGGCTACAACAGGGCATAGAGGCCAAGGCCTTCATAAGAACATCAGAGGAGCCCTGCTGGGTCACACCAGTGAGGGTCCATCTAGTCCAGCATCCTGTCTTACACAGTGGCCAACCAGTTCCTCTGGAGGGCCAACAACAGGGCAGAGAGGCTGAGGCCTTCCCTGAGAAGAACATTAGAAGAGCCCTGCTGGATCAGATCAGTGGTCCATCTAGTCCAGCCTCCCATCTCACACAGTGGCCAACCAGTTCCTCTGGAGGGCCAACAACAGGGCAGAGAGGCCGAGGCCTTCCCTGAGAAGAACATTAGAAGAGCCCTGCTGGATCAGATCAGTGGTGCATCTAGTCCAGCCTCCTGTCTCACACAGTGGCCAACCAGCCCCTCTCGAGGGCCAACAACAGGTCACAGAGGCCGAGACCTTCCTTTAGTGTTGCCTCCTGGCCAGGGCCTTTTTCTTTGGAAAAAGAGATTCCAGAACCCTGAAGAAGGAAATGAAGTTTCCAATCTGTGTACTGCAAGTTCATAAACTTTTAAACATTTTTAAAATAATTTTGTCAAAGAGGTTCTGGAGCTCTGTTCTGGCGCATTCCCCCAGAAAAAAGTCCTGCTCCCGGCACTGGGATTCAGAGGCTTAGTGCCTCTGAATGTGGAGGTTCCCTTTAGTCACCATGGGTAGTAGCCACAGATAGACCTATCCTCCATGAATCTGTCTAATGCCCTTTTAAAGCTGTGACCATCACTACATCCTCTGGCAGCAAATTCTGCATTTTAATCAAAGAAGTATTTCCTTTTGTCCGACCTGAACCTCCTGCCCATCAGCTTCATCGGATGCCCTGGAGTTGGAACTAGAAAGGGAGACAAAGTTCTCTGTGTCAACTTTCTCCACCTTGTGCATAATTTTATAAGCCTCTATCATGTCCCCTCTTGGTCCTCTCTTTTCTAATTAGCAAAATCCCAGACTCCTCCTCCTTCTTCTTAATTGCTGTTTTCATGACAAAAGTCATACCCTGCCAGCTATCACACACCCTAGGATTAACTACCTGAGTTACAATGGGATTTCCCAATAGCCTCCAAAAATTTAGCCACATGCAAAGTGTATTGTATTCATCGCTTGGTAACCACAAAGACGTATCTTCTAGAAGAAGAGAGGAGAGAAGAGATTGGATTTATACCCCGCCCTTCACTACCCAAAGGAGTCTCAGAGCGGCTTACAAACTCCTTTCCCTTCCCCTCCCCACAACAGACACCCTGTGAGGTAGGTGGGGCTGAGAGAGCTCTGACAGAAACTCCTCTTTTTCAAGGACAGCTATTGTCAGAACTATGTCTTGCCCAAGGCCATCCAGCAGCTGCAAGTGGAGGAGTGGGGAATCAAACCTGATTCTCCCATACTAGGGTCCGCATACTTAACCACTACACCAAACTGGCTCTATATATAGAGAGAGTACTGCTAAAGCAAAGGAAAAACCAGTCTGGCTCTCAATCCAAAAGAATACGATCTATAGAGTCAATTCAGTCAGTACAACATCCACAGAATCTATCAGCGTATGTAATGCCATTAAACCTTTTTAACAAAACTGCCGGTGACAGGGCGTTCAAACGCACGGGCATAAATGCCCTTTTATACTTTGGAAGAGATAATTCAAACAGGTAGTTTGCATTTTTAAAGGGGGAAGAATACCAGCTGAAAAAGACGAACATGCTCTGTGAATGTCCCGATCTCTACGGCTTTTCCTCATGGGGAAGGTGCTCCAACCCGGTAAGAATCTTGGTTGCTCTCCTCTGCACTTTTCCCAGCCCTGCAATGTCCTTTTTGAGATACGGTGACCAGAACTGTGCACAGTATTACAAATGAGGCTGCACCACAGATCTATAAAGGGGCATTACAATACTGGTCAGGGGTCCTTTTGTAGAAAAAGAGGTGCAGGAGCTCATTAGCATAACTCATTAGCATAACTTATTTGCATATGCCACACCCCCTGACATCACTGGAAGTGTGTCAGAAGGCAACACCCACTGCTCAGGCTCCACTGGACTGTTTTGGATTGCTAGCTATGGGGGGTGGGAACCTGCAGATCTGTCCTCGCAGAGGTGGGAGAGCTTGTACCTGAGTAAACCTTGGTCTTAAAGGTGCCACTGGACTGTTTTGGATTGCTAGCTATGGAGGGGGGGGGAATGCACAGATCTGCCCTCAGAGAGGAGGGAGAGCTTGTACCTGAATAAAACTTGGTCTTAAAGGTGCCACTGGACTGTTTTGGATTGCTAGCTATGGGGGGGGGGACACGCAGATCTGCCCTCACAGAGGAGGGAGAGCTTGTACCTGAAGGCGGGCCAGGGGGGTCTGCAACTTACCTGGCTGCTTCTTGCTCCTCATGTGCCGACTGAGGGCTGTTGGGAGCACGGGGCGGGGCTTGTTGTATGTGCCCGCCCCCTGGTCTCCTTACTGCCGGAGTTCCACTCCTGTGCGCTCCTGCAGGAGATGACCCCTGATACTGGTGATTTTATTCTCAATCCCTTTCCTAATAATCCCCAACACAGAGTTTGCCTTTTTCACTGCTGCGGCATACGGGGTTGATATGTTCATTGTGCTATCCACTATGACCCCAAGATCATGTTCTCTTTCAGTCATAGCAAGTTCAGACCCCATTGGCCTATACCTGCAGCTGGGATTTTTTGCTCCAATGTACATCACCTTCTGCTTACCAACACTGAACTTCATTTGTCACATTGGCCCATTTTGCATCTAGCATCCGCTCCGTTGTTTTACCAAACCCACACCAATGCTCCCTCTAAGCTGTGGAGTCCTGTGAGCTAAAAGTCCACTTTGTGAGCTACTGGCATTAAAGTTGTGAGCAAACAATTTGGCTCCTGCATAAATGGGTTTGCTCTGGAGCCATCCTTCCTGAGCTAAGACAAAAACGTGTGAGCCAGAGGCTAAAAAACTGTGATCTAGCTCACACTAACTCAACTTAGAGGGAACACTGACCCACACTAGAACAGAAAAAGATGTGGTTCAAAACCACATTCAAATACCCCGGGGCCAACACCGTACTGACTACAACGTCACCCCTGAACGGCCATAAAATGGCCATAAAACTATGAAGACGGTACCATAAAACCGAGATATCAAAGGAAGTAAAAGTGGCATGCAGTGTGGAGGCGACCGTAAATTCCGACAATCAAAGAAAGTGAAAGTGGCATGCAATGTAGAGGGCAATTTCTGTTCCAATGTGGGTTTGGTAAAACAGCAGAGCGAATACTAGATGCAGAACGGGCCATGGTTGCCCACTCACCCAATTTGTGGATTAATTTATTGTATTTATTTATTTATTTTATTGCATTTATACCCTGCCCTCCCTGCGAATATCCTCAGGGCGGCTCACATAGGGCACTGAGTGCATACAATATGCAGAGGGGAAGGCTAGGGTAATGGAAAGATGTTGCCCAACCCCCCGGCGGTCTCTCTCTATAAAAGAGCGGAGGTGGAAGTGGCCGTGGCGGGTCCTACTCGTAAGCCTGGCGGAAGAGCTCTGTCTTGCAGGTCCTGCAGAACTGCACAAGGTCCCGCCGGGCCCTGATCTCCTGATCTCCTCCGGGAGCTCATTCCACCAGGTAGGAGCCACCACTGAAAATGACCTGGCCCTTGTTGCCACAAGCTTGGCCTCCTTAGGGCCCGGGGTCACCAGCCGGTGTTGTGACCCCGACCGAAGTGCTCTTTGGGGAATATATGGGGAAATGCAGTTTCTCAAGTATGTTGGACCCTGGCCGTGTAGGGCTTTAAAGGTAATCACCAGCACTTTGAAGCGAATCCGGTATGGTATAGGCAGCCAGTGCAGCGCTTTCAGCACAGGTCGGGTGTGCTCCCACCTAGGGACGCCCACTAACAACCTGGCCGCAGCATTCTGCACCAGCTGTAGTTTCCAGATTTATTTATTTATTACATTCAATTTATAGACCGCTCACCCCCTAAGGGCTCTGAGCGGTTTACATTTGTACAACTACTAATTACATTACCTTTTTACTAGGGCCACACACAATGAGGGGGAAGTGACAACCTATCAGGCACCCATGGCAGGGACTTAGTTGTTGTTTCTTTTTTGCGGAGGTTCTTCAATCCGGGCGACGACGTCTTTGGTGCAGATTTTATTTCTTCCGGTCGCAGCGACTCCTTCCGAGCATGGGCCAACAGCACCCGACAGCACGCGCTCCGCAGCCAGCCTCCGTCCCAATCGGCTCTAGCCTACCGCATTGCCCCGCTGCCATGCTTTGCTGGCCAATCTCCGCTTGGGCCACTCAACCACTGCCGCCACCATGTTTCACCACTGCCACGCTCCACTGCTCAACCGCTGCCACGCTCTGCCGCTCCGCTGCTCAGCCGCTGCTGCCATCACAAGGGAAGGAAGGGTACCCCCCCGCTCTAAGAGCAGGTACCCATTCATCTACTTGCCCATGTGGGCTTTCGAACCGCTGGGTGGGTGGGAGCTGGGATATAGACCAGGAGCTCACCCCGGCCACGGTGGGACTCGAACAGCCGAAGCTGTTCAGTCAGATGGAATGCAGGCTTCATTTACTGCCTGCGCCACCGCTCCCTTTGTGACAAAGGCAGCCCCATGTAGAGAGCATTGCAGTAGTCTAGCCTCAAGGTGACCGTCGCATGGATCACTGTAGCTAGGTCATTGCGGTCAAAGAAAGGAACCAACTGCCGTATCAGCCGAAGATGATAAAAGGCCGATCTGGCAGTGGCTGCTACCTGGGCCTCCATCGTTAAGGTAGAGTCCAGAAGCACTCCCAAGTTCCTAACCTCCAAAGCTGGCACCAAAGGTGCCCCATCGAAGGTCGGGAGCGGTAGCCCTAACCCCGATCCGGTCCGACTCAAGCACAGGACCTCCGTCTTCGCCGGGTTTAACTTCAGCCTGCTCAGCCTGAGCCACCCAGCCACGGCTTGTAACACAAGCTTGCTGCCTTGAGAAGAAAGCGTGATAGCTGATAAAATAGATTTGCCTTTGACGGAGACTAACATGAAGCTTTTCCCTTTTCTTTTTCTCCTTTAGGAACTTTCACCAGCAGTAAGTTTCTCCTGGGAACTCTCAGGGACGAACATTTCAACTTTTGAAGAGTCCGCTGCTTCGGCGCATGCGGCGGAAGTCGCATTACAATCCGGCAAGTTGGGAGAAGTCCCCGATGGTTTCGCAATAGAACAGGAAAGGCTGTCAATTCCACTAGGCTCCCTCGCAAACCCTGGTCAGCTTGTCTCTGGGGCGGATCGCCATCCCATCATCGAGCCAAACCCTCTTACCGAGATTCCCTTTTGATGTGCAGCCAATTGAGAGGAGAGGTTCTAAGTTCAGGAAAGCTCATTGTAAACATTAGCGGCTCAAGTTCCAGCACAAAAACTGAAGTGACAGGGAAATAAATCAAGATATCACCTTTGAAGGCTTCCTGGGCGGAGGATGCGAGCAACGCTGGAAATGGAGGCGCATCGACTTTGACAGTCATTTTACAACTGGAGGAAGAAACCGTAGTCTATGAAGCCCGATTAATCACGGGTGGGCGTATCTCCCAGTCCGGCCATCTCAATAGACTTAGTTTTCTCACCTGCTCATCACTTCCTCTGGCAAGTTCAGGCCCCATGGAGAATTCTTCGTCGGGTTGCCACCTCTGGAGGTCAGGTGGTGGGCCTGCTCTTTTAACAGCTGCATGGCAGGTCAAAAATTAAGGAGTGTAGCATTTTTCACCATCTCATCTCCATGGCGAACAAAAAAACACAGGCCCATTCTGCATCTAGCCTTCACTCCGCTGTCTTACCAAACCCACACTGGAACAGAAACAGACCCAGCTCATAACCACGTTCAAATAACCAGGGGCAACGCCATACTGACAGCAAAGTCACCCCTGAATGGCCATGCAGAAGGTCCCAGTTTCAATCCCCCGACATCTCCAGTTAAAAGTGTTGGATACTGTAACTCTGCATGCAAGAGGATCTGGGAGGGAAAGGGTTAAGAGAATTCTCTCACTCAGGGACATGAGGCAATTGGCCCCACCCTCTCATCGATTAGATGTTGCACCTCTTTGGCCTTTGTTTTTACCTTCTGGTTCATCTTATATCGGACCTCCTTCAGTCCAGTCCAGGAATGGAGGGGATAGAATTCTACACCGGAACAATGCTTTACCAAGGACCCAGAGAGATAGGCTCTCTGAATCTAAAACAATAGCCACCAGGAACCTCTCAGCTTAAACCCTTACCAACCTGAGATAAGAGGCTCCCAGAATCTCAGTTGGTATGTGGGTTTTACACATTAGCAACTCTGTCCAGAGCTGTACAGTTAATCTTACAGGGTAGCCAGTCTCTTTACCTGTTGTCTTCACAGCCTGAGGTGAGGCTTGGAGACAGAGGTCTGGTGAAAGTTCCTTGCATCCTCTTCTGGCTTTCCACACAGGACAATTCTTTGATGAGATGAACTTTGCAGGTAGGCACAAACCGGATTTGGAATCCACAGGTAGAGTGCGCTGGCTGAGGCTCCAGGGAAGGCTCTCTGGACTTGGGGGAGTGGATCCTCCAAAGCATGTCTCCTATTCCCTGCCACACAGGACAGCTGCACCTCAACACTCATCTTGACGGCAAAGCAGGCGAAGCAGGATGCTCCTCTTCTTCTCTAACAGGTAGAGAGTGCGCTGGCGAAAGGCAATGCTCAGCGCAACCACAGCTGCCTCCTCTGGAGTAAAGGCTTCTCCCCACTAGAAGTGTGAAGAATGTATGGTTTATGGCATGGCAATTGACCAAATGGTCATCCATCTGGCTGGCAACAGAAAACAAGGTATCAGAAGACATTCCAAGGGGGGAGGCTGGGGTCTATAGGAATCAATATTTCTATGCAATGTCATGTAAGATGTGCTTCTATTTTGTAAGTAAAATTTCTTTCTCTCGTTACCATTGGAGTCAGATCATCTTTGTAATTCGTTTGAACAATATCTTCCCCTTAACCAGGAAATGTGGAGGATTGGGGATACTGTGAAAAAGCTTCTGTGCTTCCTAGGAAATTTCCTGCTTTGGAAAAACACAAAAGGCTCTACGTCTGACAATAGCACTACAGATAAGATTAGAACCTCTTCAGGAAACAGGAAACCTCCTCAGGAAACAACCCATATACAAAAGAACCTCCTCAGGAAAGCTCCTCCATTAGCATGTTCACAGCCTGGGCAACTCCTACCAGATAATGGCTGGGCTCTACCCCAACTTCCTGAGTAGATATAAATTACCTGCCTACCATTTTTCTTTTCACCTTGACAAAGAGACTACTCCGTCTTTCTCTGTTATACCTCTGAGGATGCCAGTCATAGCTACTGGCGAAACGTTAGGTCCTACGATGCCAAGAGCACGGCCACACACCCTGGAAAATCTGCAACAGCTAACCTTTGTATTGTATTGATTGTTTTTTAAAAAAAGGTTTTAAACAGTTGTTAATTTTGTGTGTGTCACAAATGCCTGGGGTTGGAGCATGGTGGGTGTTCCTATCTGTCCAAGCACTACAGTTTTGGTTCATTTGGTGTAACTTTCTGGCCTTAGGTTTAGGACAAAGGTAGTCATGGACATTCTTCATCCCCACAGAGACACTCTTTGACTTCTTTTTTAAAAAACAATCGGAACATTTCTGCTGCTTTGAGCCACCGGAAAAAAGAAGGTGCATTATCCAGGAAGATGGAATAATAAATATTCAGCCCATCTGGTGGCCCATTGGATAGATGAGCTGCCTGGATCCTTTGTTCCAGATACCTGAAGATAAAATAGCGCTCCGTTAGATATTCACATTTTGGGAGCAGTCCAGCTTCTCCGCTCTCAACGGATTCTTCATGCCGTAACACCTCCTAGGTAATGAATCTCATTTTATGCTTACTTTATCATCTCCCAGCATTAAAAGGATGAATGCGTACCACAGCCGTACAAATGAATACTATTAGCGCAAACCTTGCTGGGTACACAACTGACAGAAAAGTGGCAGCATTAATTATCCTTTTCTCCTTAAGTGAATTTTTTGTGTTGCAGTTTCCTTAATAAGATGGCCAGAGGCTTAACCGAAGGGCTGTTTTGCAGCCGCAGGGTCGGGCGCCGGGGTGGGAAGGGGCCACGTGCTCTCTGCTGTGGCATCTTCCGGGGGTGCAGGGTGGGGCTCAGGCCCTCTTCCTGGTGGCTTGCCCATGGCTGACTGCTGGGAATTGTGTCTTGAGGAGAGAAGAAGAAGAAGAAGAAGAAGAAGAAGAAGAAGAAGAAGAAGAAGAAGAAGGAGAAGAAGAAGAAGAAGAAGAAGAGGAGGAGGAGGAGGAGGAGATTGGATTTATACCCCATGGCCCTTCACTACCCAAAAGTGTCTCAGAACGGCTTACAAACTCCTTTCCTTTCCCCTCCCCACAACAGACACCCTGTGAGGTAGGTGGGGCTGAGAGAGCTCTTGACAGAAACGGCTCTTTTTCAAGAACAGCTCTTATCAGAACTATGGCTTGCCCAAGGTCATCCAGCAGCTGCAAGTGGAGGAGTGGGGGATCAAACCCAGTTCTCCCAGATTAGAGTCTGTGCACTTAACCACGACACCACACTGGTGGGGCCAGGGGGCGGACCTGGAAAGCACAGGCTTCACTGTAGTCTGCTCTGCCCCCATGTAAAGCCCTGTGTCCTGGGCTCCGTCAAGCAGCCTGTTCAGCCGCTCCTCCTTCTGTTTGCATGTTGCAAATGGTATGGGGAGTTGGGGTGGAGTTCCATCACCTGACGTGTGGCTCTCCCAATTTCTGGATCCAAGTCCTATGCCCTCCCAGTGCTCCTATGCACTGTAAGCAATAAAGCTGTGGCCTCTTTTTCTCCACTTAGAATCATAGAATCATAGAATGTTAGAGTTGGAAGGGACCTTGAAGGTCATCTAGCCCAACCCCATGCACTCTGCAGGAGTAGAGCCGAAAGAGAGCCCCACAGCATACCCGAAAAATGGTCGTCCAGCCTCCGCTTAAAAATGTCCAGCGAAGGAGCATCCACCGCCTCCCAAGGCAGTCTGTCCCACTGCTCAATTCTTACAGTTAGGAAGTTTCTCCTGATATTTAGCCGGTATCGACTCCCTTGTAATTTCCACCCATTAGATCTAGTCTTGCAATCTGGAGCAAGAGAGAATAGATCTGCTCCATCTTCTACCTGACAGCCCTTCAAATATTTGAAGACTGCAATCATGCCTCCTCTAAGCCTTCTCTTTTCCAGGCTAAACATACCCAACTCTTTCAGCCTTTCCTCATAAGACTTGGATTCCAACCCTCTCAACACCCTGGTTGTCCTCTTCTGGACACTTCTTTTGGCTGTGCATGATATGTTTTGCCTCTGTTTCCTTTCCTCCTCTCGGCACTCTTATTTGCCCTTAGGACCACAAAACCAGATTTTTTTCCCTCCCTACGATACCTGTGAGCCAATTTGGTGTAGTGGTTAGAAGCGCGGATTCTAGTCTGGGAGAACCGGTTTTTTTCCCCCACGCCTCCACATGCAGCTGCTGGTGTGACCTTGGGGCAGTCACAAGTTCTCTCAGAGCTGTTCTCTCAAGAGCAGTCCTCGAGAGGGCTCTCTCAGCCCCATCTACCTCGCAGGGTGTCTGTTGTGGGGAGGGGAAGGGAAAGGAGAGTGTAAACCACTCTGAGACCGCAGGTGAAGTGCAGGGTATCAATCCAATCTCTTCTTTCTTTTCCTCTTCCCGTTATTTACCAGATCTCATCGTATTCAATCATCATTACATGGGATTTACTGAATCAGTTTTGTCTCCAAGACTTGACACAGTTGGTAAGCCCTTATTAAGGTTTAATGAAGACATGGCATCGGATGATATTTTCAAGCATTCAAAGCCCTTGTAATCATCCAAACAAATAGTGAGTGAGTGAGTGAGTGAGTGAGTGAGTGAGTGAGAGAGAGAGAGAGAGAGAGAGAGAGAGAGAGAGAGAATTCCTAAACAATTATTCTGGGAAATGAACTAGTAAGAGGTCACCACCCAGCAGCCATAATCTAATGCAATAACACTTTATTGAATATGATGTCCAGTTATATAATGTGTATATCTTCTTCTTAAAACCTAAACACACTGCGAATTTGGCAGTAGCTTCTACTGAGCCTGGTTTGTTTGAATATTCCACCTGGTGGCATTCACTGTAGATGGTTAGAGGTGTAAAAATGGAAGCCAGGAAGGGGTTAAGGCCACCACATGGCAGGTGGGCATATCCATGTCTGTTGATTATAACAAAGAAACGATAATGTGCTCTGCGTACAACAGGAGCAAGATAAAGCGATAATCCAGTCTTGCATGAAGGACAACCAATTCAGCCACTGTGCTGTGTTTACAATAAGGAACTCATTTCCCACGACTGTGTTTGATTCATCTGGAGGGGTGGCAGTTCTACCCACACTTTGCATCGATTCCCAATTAGATCAGGCACTGTTAAATACCTAGAAGTTACCTGACATTATCTGAAGAAGTGAGTTACAAGCTCATACCCTGCCACAAATTCTTTTAGTCTTCCAGAAGTCACCCAGCGAAGCAAATATCTTGAAAAGGGCCTGTCCTAATGGCCAAAAAGTTTGGTTCTTAAAAATGTCTACACCTTATACGGCCTGGGACCAACATACCTAAGGGACTGCCTCTTCCCATATACGCCTTGGAGAGCGTTACGCTCTGAGAGTCAACATCTCCTGGTGATCCCTGGCCCAAAGGACATTCTCCTACAGAAGAAGAAGAGGAGGAGGAGGAGGAGGAGGAGGAGGAGGAAGGGGGGGAGGACGGAGATTGGATTTATACCCTTCCCCCTCCCCACAACAGACACCCTGCGAGGAAGGTGGGGCTGAGAGAGCTCTCTCGAGGACTGCTTTTGAGAGAAGAACTCTGAGAGAACTTGTGACTGACCCAAGGTCACACCAGCAGCTGCATGTGGAGGAGTGGGGAATCAAACCCGGTTCTCCCAGAATAGAGCCCACACTCCTAACCACTACAACAAACAAACTGGAGAGCGGCCATTTTGGCTGATTCCTCACTCCTCCTACAGACCCCCACTTTGCCCCTATGTTGTTCGCTGACATAGGGGGATTGTGGGCTGCAGCAAGAAGGGAAAGGAGGGAAGTCCTACTCCGTAAGGTTTACATTGTTGGATACCTGGCAATATTATCTGAAGTATATATCTAATATATAAATGCCAGTTAGAGATGCCAGCCTCCAGAAGAAGAGAAGATTGGATTTATACCCCGCCCTTCACTACCCGAAGGAGTCTCAGAGCGGCTTACAGTCTCCTTTCCCTTCCCCCTCCCCACAACAGAGACCCTGTGTGGTAGGTGGGCCTGAGGGAGCAGGGTCAGCCCTGGCTATATTTGGATGAGCAACCTCCAAGGAACCCCAGGGGCGTGACACAGGCAATGGCAAACCACCTATCAAACATCTCCTGCCTTAAAAACAAGTCTAGCTCGCCACGTAGTGGTGCATAATGCTAAAAGAGCTGGAACTTCTGGCTGCCAGACAACCTTAGGATCTCCCGGCTATCCTATACACACTGTCATACGACAATTATTAACTATTATTTTCCTCCGTTCCCTTTGCTCTTTCCTTCAGAGTCGGGACGTGGTATGGCGTGCGTTCGTCTGTCCATCGCGAAGTGGTTTTAAAAGTGGAGACACAACGGGACGATCTTCATGTCACAAGCTCCCCACCCCCCACTTGGAATATTTTGGGTTGTACTGTAGTTTGGGAATTCGTACCTAAAGATAGTTTTTCTGGGGAGGGAGTTGCTACCTTAAACCTGAGTGTGTGGGTTGTATGTGTGATGGGAGGAAGCAAGCGTACCAAGAAAGAGATTGGATTTATACCCCGCCCTTCACTCGGAGTCTCAGAGCGGCTTACAAACTCCTTTCCCTCCCCCTCCTCACAACAGACACCCTGTGAGGTGGGTGGGGCTGAGAGAGCTCTGACACGAACGGCTCTTTTTCAAGAACAGCTGTGCCAGAGCTTGTGACTGACCCAAGGTCACATCAGCAGGTGCAAGTGGAGGAGTGGGGGAATCAAACCCGGTTCTCCCAGATTAGAGTCCGCGCACTTAACCACTACACCAAAGCAAGCGTACCAAGAAACGTCTGAGAAAGAGACATGTTTAGCACACTGGGGAAAGATAAAGCGATACTTGAGAGAAGACTCATGGATTGCCTTTCAACTGCACGTTACTGGAAATAGCCAGAGATAGCTTTATGTACAGGGTACCGCTATACAAACAAATCTTCAGCTCTTCAAATACACCCTAATTTTGCTTCTTTGAATGCCTGCACAATAGAGCGTGTTCTTCTTTTCAGCTTCTCTGCCGAAGGTTAGAGAAAGCCCTTTGTTTTGTATATACAGCTAGTTGTGTACTGACAGACTTTAAGGCTGAATGCGCATCTTTTTCTTAAAGTGCATGGTGTCTGTCACCATGTCGGCGGAGATGATGAAGCTCAGTACTCTGGCCGGTGTAAAATGAGGTTAAAAAAATAGTTTTCCGGTTGATGAAGAAAACCTATTAATTCAACCAAACAATGCTATAGCTGGTTCACACACACACACACAAACACACATCAAGTGTATTCCTGGAGTGTTCAGCAAAGAAGGAGGAGGAGGAGATTGGATTTATACCCCGCCCTTCACTGCTCGAAGGAGTCTCAGAGCAGCTTACCATCTCCTTTCCCTTCCCCTCCCCACAACAGACACCCTGTAAGGTAGGTGGGGCTGAGAAAGCTCTTTCCGGAACTGTCCTTGAGAGAACAGCTCTGACAGAACTATGGCTTGCCCAAGGTCATCCAGCAGCTGCAAGTGTAGGAGTGGGGAAATCAAACCCGGTTCTCCCAGATTAGAGTCCGTGCACTTAATCACTACACCAAAGAGGAAGAAGAGGAAGAGGAAGAGGAGGAGGAGGAGATTGGATTTATACCCCGCCCTTCACTATCCAAAGGAGTCTCGGAGTGGTTTACAAACTCCTTTCCCTTTCCCTGCCCACAACAGGCACCCTGTGAGGTAGGGGGGGCTGAGAGAGCTCTTTTGAGAACTGCTCGTGAGAGAACAGCTCTGAGAGAACTTGTAATGAGGAGTAGGAGATTGGATTTATACCCCACCCTTCACTACCCAAAGGAGTCTCAGAGTGGTTTACAAACTCCTTTCCCTTTCCCTCCCCACAACAGGCACCCTGTGAGGTAGGGGGGGCTGAGAGAGCTCTTTTGAGAACTGCTCGTGAGAGAACAGCTCTGAGAGAACTTGTAATTGACCGAAGGTCACACCAGCAGCTGCATGTGAAGGTGT
>NW_015163707.1:66001-108335 GCF_001447785.1 Gekko japonicus | reverse complement strand
ATGGCGGAAGACCGGAAGGCCTGGAGGGAGCTCGTCCATGGGGTCGCGAAGAGTCGGACTCGACTGTGCGACTGAACAACAAAGCGAGGTTTCTGTTTAGAATAACATGAGATGACCATAGCAAGTAATATAAACAGATTTCAAAATGCTGCTAAGCCAATGAGTATAATTCCCGCTTGGGAAATTAGAGCGCCAACTTGCTGGGAGCTAAACGCTCCCGTTATCACAACTAACCTTTTCCCAGGCTCTGCTAATTAAAACAAAAACTGCCATCACCCTTATCAACCACCTGCTTGGCCTTGAGTGTTGCATGGTTCACTAACATGCGTCTAGGTTGCTAAGCAAGGACTAGTACATAATACTTGAAGCAGGAAGGAACTACACAAGTTACAAACTACAGGAACAAAGCGTGTGCAGAGTGCATAGACCATATTGTATCAGAAATAAAGAATTTGGCAGCTTGCTGACACCACCCAATGAGAAGGGAGCACTCACTGGAGAAGACCCTGAGGCTGGGAAAGACTGAAAGTCAAAGAAGACGGGGACGGCAAAGGATGAGATGGTTAGACAGTGTCATAGATGCAACGAACAAGAAGTTGAGCAAACTCCAGAGCACGATGGAAGACCGGTGCGCCTGGCATGACGTGGTCCACGGGGTTGCGAAGAGCCGGACTTGACTGTGCAACTGAACAACAACAACCCTATTTAGAATGCAGTGCTAAGCACGTCTACTCTAGAGACGCCAGCAAAGCTTTGAGGGCAGGACAAGAGGGGCAAATTATATCAAACTACATGGCTGAGTCATGTCTGGGCAAAACCCCAGATATAATCTCACCACATCAGCCAACACTCTAGAAACTCTATGGTATTACCATAGAGTTTCTAGACTTACACCATAGAGTTACTCTATGGTATTGCCATAGAACTTCTATCGTAGAGTTACCATTGAGTTCCTATGGTGTTCTATAATAGAGTTACCATCGAGTTCCTATGGTGTTAGCCACAGAGTTTCTAGAGTTAGCATAGAGATTCCAGAATATTGGCTGACTTCTGATGTCACTTGTGGGCATCAGCTTTTTGCCCAACTTCATGTATTCCCCCCCTAGTTTCTTCCTGCGGCCCAAGAGGCGAAGGCAGGTGGGTGGGCTCTCCTTCAGGGGATTGCCCACCTTAAGTGAGCACTTGGTACATCTAGTCTACTCAGTGTTGGTTGACATCGCCATGGGATGTCTCCTGCGCTGGAACGTGTGGGCTGCGTGCTTGGGCTTTGCCACCCCGCTTTCCTCTGCAGCTGTCTTCTCTCTGTAGCCTTGTTATCTCTCCATGACCTTGAGCGCCTGGATTCTCCCTCTTGCCTCCGTTTCCAGCCTCCCGCCCTCAGTGGGTCCGTTAGCTTTTCCCCGCGCTTGCAGGTGTTTTGCTCATTGGCCTCTCCTCATCAGGGGGTGTTATACAAACGGGGTATAACCGTTTAGCCTGCACATCTTATGTTATTCCTAACACGGGCCCCGGTCACACTGGCTGAAAAATGCAGGGGGGAGGCGTGGCTAATTGCCCCCGAGCAAAATAACCCGAGGCAGCCCGATCAGAAGTCCTTTTGAGGTCCCGTGGGTAGGCATCAGGTGCAGATCAGACGGCTAGTCCGCAGCATTCAAACCGGCACTCGCGCTGCGCTGCTCCTGTGGCAAACACCACTTCCTGTTTGTGTGTATGCCCTGTTGGGCACTTTTCCACATCCTGCAGAGACTTGGGGGGGTGGTGGAAATCCCCTTGGTCGCGATGGAACATCGGCAGCTGCCAGATGCCACGACAGTCCACCGGAAACACGGTCAGACGCCCACCCTTGCCCCGCAGTTTCCGGAAACTAGTACCTCGTAGGTGCTAGTTTTTATCTCCGCACCTTCGGCGGGGAGCCACGGGTTTGCCACGGGAGCACCGTCGCAGATGTTGGGGTGTGATCGGGCCCGGAAAATCCGCGGGACGGGGCTGGGGCCACAAAAGTTCATGGAGTGTCCTCTACTCTACTCTACTCATGGAGTGTCCTCTACTCTGATCAATAAACTGAGCCTACATAGGTCCCGTGTGTTCTTACTGAGTTATTGGAGTACCTGACACTCAGAATCCAACCTAATGCTTTGTCCCTAGAAGATATTCTTAAAATTGCATTGATGGTGCGTAACTTTTTTTTTTTTTGCTGTTGCAGTGATGTTTGTAAAGATGAAGCATTTCATCTTGATTGCACATCGTGTCCCTCTTCGCACTCTTGTTTGTCCTTGCTTGAGAAGACCAAGGAAACCAATGCCCTGCCTTTGTCCCTGCTTTATTTCTCTAGGAATGGCTGCCTTTGTTGAAGCTTGGGTGGGGAAAGATGAGGATAAAGTAGCTGGCATCAGAGGAAATGAGGAAGAGAGAAAATGGGTCCACAACTTCCTTGCTCCATACAGATAATCAGGGGTCATGTCGTAGAAAAAGCCGTGCAGGAGCTCATTAGCATAACTCATTAGCATAACTCATTTGCATGTGCCACACCCCCTGACATCACCGGGAGTGTCTCAGAAGGCAACACCCACCGCTCAGGCTCCACTGGACTGTTTTGGATTGCTAGCTATTGGGCGGAAGGGGGGGAACGTGCAGATCTGTCCTCGCAGAGGAGGGAGAGCTTGTACCTGAATAAAACTTGGTCTTAAAGGTGCCACTGGACTGTTTTGGACCAGGGGAAGCTCTGCAACTTACCTGGCTGCATCTTGCTCTGACTGAGGGCTGCTGGGAGCAGGAGGTGGAGCTTGGTGCATGTCCCCACCCCCTGGGCTCTTTACTGCCGGAGCTCCGCTGCTGTGCGCTCCTGCAGGAAATGACCACTACAGATAATAAGGAGTTAACAACAGATGTGAGAACCAACTTTGAGTCCAGTGGCCTCTATAGGACTAACAAAGTTTAATTTCTGGGTATAAGTAAGAACTGAATGACTTAGCGTGTGCAGTGAGATAAGAAGCCAATATTTCTGTTAAGCCCTGGAAGTTCCATTATCCTGAGTGTGGTAATAAGTTGAAACTCAGCAGTCTCCCATTTCAGACTGTTTCCAAAATTTCTTTGCTATAAAAGAGCTACTTTGAGGTCACCTACTGAATGTCCTGAAAGGCTGAATTGCTCTCCTACAGGATACTTAGTCAAGAGGGAAAGATATGAATTAGCCCTACATTCATCCACTTGACAAATAAAGTTATAGCTGATTCCCCCACCCCCACATCTTCTTGCAGAATTCAGCAAACTGGTTTTCAGCTTCTTGAACTGGTTGTTAATTAGACACATATCTGAAGAATTCAAAATGAATTGTTGAACATCTGTTATCTTCACGTAGAGCTGGTGCTTAAGCAGTTGCTAAGATATATAAAGGACAACATGATGCCTCATGGATACCAGTGGATTTGTTACCAGGTTTTGAAAACACCATATAACTCTATTCAAAAGAATAATTGTGGAATATTAAAGTTTCCTGGACTACCTTTGTATGAGGAAGAATTCACAAGCAGAAAACAGACAATTTATCAGAGACATAAATAATCAGAGGGAAGAGGAAAAGAAAATTATTGTGCTTAGAATCCTGCACTGCGGTTTCAGATATTGATCTTAAAGTGTTTAGAACGACATATTTTTTTAAAAAATATGATTTTACAAAGACTGTAAACCTGAGAGAGAGTTAAACTGCTTCTGCCCCGTCATTTTCCCCAAATTACCTTTGTGAGACCCAGAGCGAATAATTCAATTGAGAGCCAGTTTCACGTCATGGCTAAGTGCGCGGATCTCTAATCTGGGAGAACCAGGTTTGATTCCCCACTCCTCCACTTGCACCTGCTGGATGACCTTGGGCAAGCCATAGTTCTGACAAGAGCTGTCCTTGAAAAAGAACAGTTTCTGTCAGAGCTCTCTCAGCCCCACCCACCTCACAGGGTGTCTATTGTGGGGAGGGGAAGAGAAAGGAGTTTGTAAGCCGCTCTGAGATTCCTTTGGGTAGTGAAGGGTGGGGTATAAATCCAATCTCTTCTTCTTCTTCTTCTTCTTCTTCTTCTTCTTCTTCTTCTTCTTCTTCTTCTTCTTCTTCTTCTTCTTCTTCTTCTTCTTCTTCTTCCATGTGAAAATACCTCTCTGTATCTCAGGTACTGAAATATTCCATTAACTCTCTTTTCCAAGACACATTAATGGGAGATATCATTAGCATTTTTCTAAATGATGGTCTAAATTAATACCGTAACTGTATAACAGTTGATAAGCGGGTTAATACCTCAGGACTGCCTGATCCCATCAAGGCCCGATATATTCTGAATGATGGTTTTCCCTGGCGTAACTGAGAAGGTGGGCTTCGTTTCTTCAATGTGCCATAAAGATTTGTCAAGATATGATACAGTGATGATTTGATGTTATATTTAAATTTTAACTGTGTGTGTTTTTCTTTCTTTCCCCTCTTATTCTAACAAAGATAGCCATTTTGGAGTCCAGCGGCACCTTTAAGACCAAGAAAGGTTTATTCAGGGTATGAGTTTTCATGTGTGTGCACACTTTTTCAAATACATTGTATTGTATTTGAAAAAGTGTGCACACACACGAATGCTCATACCTTGAATAAACCTTTGTTGGTCTTAAAGCTGCCACTGCCTCAGACTAATATGGCTGATTACCTGGATCTATCTTCAAAGCCAGTTTGGCGTAGTGGTTAAGTGTGCGGACTCTAATGTGGGAGAACCGGGTTTGATTCCCCACGCATAAGCTTTACTTCGTCTGAGAGAAATTTTCTCCATTACTTGTGCAATGAAATAGGTGAAACTGTTATTGAATTCCATGTAAATCAGGTAGCTTTTCTATTGAAGTGCAACTTTCCATACATCATCCACTTACAGATTTTTGGTCAGAAGAAGACATTTGTCGAAACGGCATCACATTCTGGAGACCACCGTCCCGCCGTTGTTGTTATCTTATGTCTTATGTAACTGGATTTACAATGTGAGTGTATTAGTATCACTTTTGTAATGTTCATATTTATAACATTATTGCTATCGTTAAAGAAACATTGAGCACACTTTACACAGTTCCTGTGGCTCTATCTTTTCATGTCTATGGACTGTGACCCTATTTGTCTTTGTAGAGCTCTCTCAGCCCCACCTACCTCACAGGCAATGTTCCCTCTAAGGTGTGGAGTCTTGTGAGCAAAAATTCTATTTTGTGAGCTCCTGGCTTTCAAGTTGTGAGCGAGCAATTTGGCTACTGCATAAATTAGCTTGCTCTGGAGCCACCCTTGCTGAGCCAAGACAAAAATGTGTGAGCTGGAAGCTAAAAAACTGTGAGCTGGCTAACACTAACTCAGCTTAGAGGGAACACTGCTCACAGGGTGTCTGTTGTGGGGAGGGGAAGGGGAAGGAGTTTGTAAGCCGCTCTGAGACTCCTTTGGGTAGTGAAGGGCGGGGTAGAAATCCAATCTCCTCCTCCTTATCCTCTTCTTCTTTGATACAATTTGTCTTCGTTTATCCTGTATGCCATTAAACGTTTGATTTGGAAAATACCTCAGACATCTATATGAGAAATTTAGAACGCAAATTCACTTTCTGTCTGAAATGTCACATTGTTTAAAAATTATCTCAGAAATTAGATAATGCACAACAATTAATCTCTCTATCATCTATCTCTATCGATCTACCATTATGAGAAGACACGAGTCACTGGAAAAGACAATAGTGCTAGGAAAAGTTGAAGACAGCAGGAAAATCGGAAGACCCAACAGGAGATGGATGGACTCAACTGAGGAAGCCATGGACCTCAGTTGGCGAGATCAGAGCAAGGCTTTTAATGATTGCCATTGCCTGCCTCTGCATGGTGGATTTCTTGGGGGTCTCCCATCCAAATACTAACTGGGTTGGACTCTGCTCAGCTTCTGAGATCTGATGACATGGCTTTTACTAGGAAGAACCATAGTAAAGCTAAAGGTTTCCCTTGCTCAAAAGCCAGTCGAGTCCGACTCGGGTTGCGGTGCTCATCTCCGTTTCAAAGCCGAAGAGCCAGCGCAGTCTGAAGATGTTTCCGTGGTCATGTGGCTGGCATGACTAAACACCGAGGCACACAGAGCACTGTTACCTTCCCACCGAAGCGGTACCTATTTATCTACTAGCAATTTCTGTCTTTCAAACTGCGAGGTGGGCATGAGCTGGAACTAGAGACGGGAGCTCACTCCGTCACGTGGCGCACTCAAGTCTCGAACTGCTGAACTACCAACCTTCCGGTCTGCAGCTCTGAGCTCTTAACCTCTGAGCCACTGTGGAAGAACCATAGTGACGTATAAATGAGCCAAGATAATCAAGATTTGTGGACTAACGTCTTTGCTCTCCCCTCTGCTTAGCTTCTGAGGTCTCAAGAGACCGGGCTAGCCGGGTCCCCCTAGACAAACAGAGAAAGCATTTAAGCCTTTCCATTTGTTTTGACATACGTTTGCTCAGAGGGCCAATGAATTTAGTGGGTCGTCCCTAGTACATATGCATCTTGAGGGGCTACACATTTTGACTCTCCCCCCGTCTCCCAAAAGCCTATCTCTATTTGTACGTTTTCATGGGCTAACGATGGGACCAGGAATGAGTCGTCGTATATTACCCAAGACCTATGGCATTCTGGGAAAGACAGCGCACAGGAAGTCTCGCTTCACCGGAGCACATAGAGGGTGCCACCGACATCTGGGCTCGTAGATAACTCCAGTGGATTCTAATTTTCTGCTGGTGTCTTCCTTAGTGTATAGTATTTATTTATTTATTTATTTTTAGCTGACTGCTGCTATCCAAGAGATGAAAGAGCAATATATTTTGGTCTCCTTTGTCACGGCTAATAAGAAAACGAGATAGACTTTTAAGCAGAGCACACATCCAGCTTGCCAGTGCCGCCGAGGTGACCCACTGACCTTAAGGATGCCACAGGAGCGTCTCGGGAAATAAATATATAAATAAGGGGTCTGGGGAGCGAGTTGGCCTTCCTCTAAAATGCTTTTTGGAGGAAAGGGTGGCTCAGAGGATCAAGGGGATGGAGCACCTTCCCTATGAAGGAAGGTTACAGACGTTTGGGATCTTTCGCTTGCCAAAATGGACTGAGGCCTGATCTCATCAGATCTCAGGAGCGGAGCCGAGCCGAGCCAAGCCAGCCCCAATGTTCCCTCTAAGCTGAGTTAGTGTGAGCTAGCTCACAGTTTTTTTTAGCCTCCAGCTCATTTTTGTCTTCGCTCAGGAAGGAGGGCTCCAGAGCAAACTGATTTACGCAGCAGCCAAATCGCTCACTCACAACTTGAATGCCAGTCACTCACAAAGTAGACTTTTTGCTCACAGGACCCCACAGCTTAGAGGGAGCATTGGACTCAGCCCCAGTTAGTTTTCTCCAGCCCAGTTTGGCTGGGGATCCTAGAGGGGTTTTGTTTTGTTTTTTTGGTCATCTTCTTGATATAGAGCAGGGGTCTATATGTAGGGGGGAGGTATTTGTGAACTTCCTGCATTGTGCAGGGGGTTGGACGAGATGACCCCGGAGGTCCCTTCCCACTCTATGATTCTATGATTGCTGGGACAGAGGTTTACGGAATTATGCATGGGATAGAGAAGGTAGAGAAAGAAATATTTTTCTCCCTCTCCCACAATATAAGAACTCCTGGGCACTCAATGAAATTAATGAGCAGTGGGCTTAGAACAGATCAAAGGAAGTCCTTCATCACCCAAAGAATAAAAGTATAATGAACACATGGAATTCACTGCTACAGCAAGTGGTGGCAACTATAAGCATAGACAGCTTCAAGAAGGGTCTGGATAAACATATGGAGAAGAGGTCCATCTGTGGCTATTAGCCAAAAAGTATAGATGGCCTGCGGTGGCTCAGTGGTTAAGAAGCTGAACTGCCGATCAGAAGGTCAGTAGTTCAGCAGTTTGAGACTACTGTTCCCTGTAAGCTGAGTTAGTGTGAGCTAGCTCACTGTTTTTTAGCCTCCAGCTCACACATATTTGTCTTAGCTCAGGAAGGCTAGCTCTAAAGCAAACCGAGTAGGCAAATTGCTCACTGACAACTGACAACTTTAATGCCAGTAGCTCATAAAGTTGAATTTTTGCTCACAAGACTCCACAGCTTAGAGGAGCATTGTTCAAGACCTGAGTGCCGCATGACGGAGTGAGCTCCCGTCTCTGGTCCCAGCTCCTGCCAGCCTAGCAGTTCGAATGCAAGAAATTGCAAGTCGATAAATAGGTACCACTTCGGTGAGAAGGGAACATCATTCCATGCACCTTGGCATCTAGTCATGCCAGCCACATGACCAAAGAAATGTCTTCAGACAGTGCTGGCTCTTCAGCTTGGAAATGGAGATGAGCATCGCCCCCCTAGAGTCAGATGTGACTGGATTTTGAGCAAGGGAAACCTTTATAGACGGAGCATTCTGTCTGGGGAAGTGATGCTCTGTACCCTTGGTGCTTGGGGGGGCACAGTGGGTGGGCTTCTGAAGTTCTGGCCCTGCTGTTGGACCTCCTGATGGCACCTGGGTTTTGGCCACTATGTGACACAAAGTGCTGGACTGGATGGGCCACTGGCCTGATCCAACATGGCTTTTGTTATGTACTCTTGTACCTCGAGAAAGACATTTCCTTTCAGTGTGTGTGATGTTCTGAAGGAATGGCTTGACTAGCTTCAAAGAACAGTCTATGCGGCTTCTTCTGATTCGCTAGATGGACCAACCTTCTGACAAGAAACAGAACTTTTGGCCCATCAATCATCAACCGAGTCAATAGAAGTACCTTTTCATCCAGCAGACTTTTCCAACTCCATGCTTTCTCCCTTTCCTAACTCCAAGGACCCAGCCAGGTGCAGAAATCCAGGCAACAGTCTTGGGAGATGCTTTAGGGATGTCCAAGGGTCTCAGGTTGTCCAATGAAAAAGTTGACTTCTTAAAAAAAAAAGAACCCAGCAGCCTCCTATATCACCTGAAGCCAATTCCAAAAGTCTCCAGAGTTCCATTTGTTAGAAACCCTGCCTTGGAGGACAGTTTTATGGATAGCGTGGGCCACCAGAAAGACAAATCAATGAATTCTAGATCAAATCAAGCCTGAACTCTTCCTAGAAGCTAAAATGATAAAGCTGAGGCTATTGTACTTTGGTCACATTGTGAGAAGATGAGAGTCACCGGAAAAGACCATAATGCTAGGAGAAGTTGAAGGCAGCAGAGGAAACGAGGGAGACGCAAAAGGAAATGGGTTGGTGTAGTGGTTAAGTGTGCGGAACCTAATCTGGGAGAACCGGGTTTGATTCCCCACTCCTCCACTTGCACCTGCTGCATGACCTTGGGCAAGCCATAGTTTTGACAAGAGCTGTCCTTGAAATGGCAGTTCTGGAAAGAGCTCTCTCAGCCCCGCCTACCTCACAGGGTGTCTGTTGTGGGGAGGGGAAGGGAAAGGCATTTGTAAGCCACTTTGAGACTTCAAGTGAAGGGTGGGGTATAAATCCAATCTCCTCCTTCTCCTCCTCCTTCTCCTTCTCCTCTCAGTCAAGGAAGCCAGGCCCTCAATTTGCAGGACCCGAGAAAGGCTGTTGATGATAGGACATTTTGGAGGACATTCATCCATAGGGTTGCAATAAGTCAGAAGCAACATGACGGCACTTAACATAAAACACACACACACATACACTGTGTTAGGCAGTTGGTTCTGCTGGAGGGAAGGGCAATGGAAACTAGAATTCATCTCGATGGACAGCTCTCTGCAAAAATCGCCTCTCTCCACCATGAAGGAAGCACAGAAAGGAAGATGGTAATCATGAGGGCAAGCTTACCCCAAGTGTACAGTTCTGGTCACCACACCTCAAAAAGGATATGATAGCATGGGGAAAAGTGCAGAAAAGGGCAACTAGAATGATAAAGGGGTTGGAACACTTTCCCTATGAAGAAAGGTTAAAGCACTCGGGGCTCTTTGGCTTGGAGAAATGATGGCTGAGGGGTGACATGATCGAGGTTTATAAGATTATGCATGGGATAGAGCAGGTGGAGAAAGAAGTCCTTTTCTTCCCTTCTCACAATGCAAGAACTCGTGGGCACTCCATGAAATTGCCAAGCAGTCGGGTTAGAATGGATAAAAGGAAGTCCTTCTTCACCCAAAGAGTGATTGACACGTGGAATTCATGGCCACAGGAGGTGGTGGCAGCTACAAGCATGGACGGCTTCAAGAGGGAATTAGATAAACATCTGGAGCAGAGGTCCATCATTGGCTATGAGCCACAAGGTATAGATGGGAACTCTCAGTCTGGGGCAAGGGATGCTCTGTATTCTTGGTGCTTTGGGGGGGGGCAACAGTGGGAGGGCTTCTAGTGTTCTGGCCCCACTGCTGGACCTCCTGATGGCACCTGGTATTTGTGGCCACTCTGTGACAAGAGTGTTGGACTGGATGGGCCATTGGCCTGATACAACATTGGCTTGTCTTATGTTCTTATGCTCTTATCAATAGATCTTCTAATCCATGATATATGGCTCAGGGCATCATGTTGTTCAAGGTTTTAAGGGGCGGACTGGGAAATTATTTCCTACAGTGTTATGCCACCCGGAAGGTGGATCAGCCATTTCTTCTCTCCTAACAGCCAACCAGCATAATTCAATACTTGGTTGGTTCTCTACTTGATGATCACTGCTTCTCCAAAAAACCATTACCCCTGTCTGGGATAATCTCCTGTTGGTTCTTCATGCCCACTTGCCTTCTCCGTCCACTCTGCTGGAGTCTAGCTTCTCATTTTTCTTTGGTAATATCCCAGATGCTATCCATATTCCAGAATTAGTTTTAGATTAACTGGCTGCCTCTATTGAGTACGTATGCTTTGATACACAAATATTAAAAAAATGCATAGGGAGACACACACACAAATACCAAGCACTGGATTTCTAGGACTTACAGGCTTGACCCAGATACAAAATAAGGAAATTGCTCTGCAAGGAAGGGTCGGTGGGGAAGACATTCACATTTCTCTGTATGTTTATTTGGACCTCTCCCAAGGCACTCCTGCAGTTCCTCTGTGTCATTCCCGAGATCTGACAGATCAAAGTGAGTTCTTGAACAGATGGATGGATATATGATACGTAGCCACATTGCTAAAAGGGGGGGAAGGGAACGTTTGAACCCATTTAAGAGATTTTCTTTTTTATTACGTTTTATTTTTAAGGAGTTTCCAAATCAGCTGATTAAATAGCTAGCGAGGGAGAGGGAGAGAAAACACATCTCCTACGATTTCTGATCCGTTAACTTGTTTTATTCAGCTGATCTACAAATGAATTATTTGGTGCTTCTTGTTGTTCCAGATGACATGGGATTTGTTGGCCTGAATGAAACCCAAAGAGTCCACTTTCTTTCCCCCCCTTTTTTTCTTTTTTATATTTTTTATTGCATTTATACTACAGACTACATAGAAACAAGGGGTGGGAAAACACTAACAGACTACAGGTGATAGGACAGCATTACTTAAAGAAAAGGCTAACAGGAGTTATATATATTGCTGGTAATAAACGCTTATTCAAGTTTCTCATATTAAGTCATACATGAGTAACACTTATTTTCAGTTTATAACAATAAGTAAAAGCTTAAAATATAAGTATTTGCTCTGAGCAAGTAAGCAAGATAATTATCTCTTCAAGTGCTTATGTCTCAGCTACATTATCTTCTTATTTCTTCTTCCCTTCTTTTTATCTTTATCAAAGTCAGTTTTGCCTTTGGGTAATTTGGGTGCAGCCTCTCCCAATTCTGATGAGGAATCGTCTTCAGATGAATTGGTTGTATCCGATTCTGAACTTATCGAGCAATGCGAGCTGTATTCTCCTTCTTCTTGGTGACTCTTCTCTTCTTCTGCTCTTGTATCCTTTGGTAGTACTTGAACTTTCTCCAAAAAATCATTTTGCTTTATCAACAGAGTCAATCTTTTCTTTTAAATCCTTGTACTTGAATGTTAATCACTTTCTGCCTGTTATAGCCATGGATCTCTTCCTCAAGAAGACAACTCACAAATACACACATCAACGTATCTTCAGAGTCTTCACCCAAAGAGTAATTAACATGTGGAATCCACTGCCTCAGGACCTATAAGGCGGAGATGTTCCACCAAGCATATGGTTGAGGGCCTCCTTTCCTGCCCCCCCCCCCATGTTAATATAAATTGGGGGTTAGAAATTTTGTGCTATGGTGTCATGTAGATGTCAGGTTTTATGGCTTGGTATTTTAGACTGTTTTAATGTATTTTCATATAAACATGTTGTCTACACCTCTGAGCCTGCTGATGGGGAGGGTGGAATAGATGCTTGAATGGATGAATGAACAAATGAACGAACTAACTAATGAACGGACAAATGACTATGTTGTTGAATGGCTATTAGCCACAAGGTATTATGAACAAAAGGCTGTTGGCCACCAAGTATAGATGGAACACTCTGTCAGGGCAGTGACGGTCTATCTTCTTGGTGCTTGGGGGAGTGGAAACAGTGGGATGGCTTCTGGAGTTCAGGCCCTGCTGGTGGACCTCCTGACGGCACCTGGGTTTTGGCCACTGTGTGACACAGAGTGTTGGACTGGATGGGCCATTGGCCTGATCCAACATGGCTTCTCTTATGTTCTTATGTCTGGGGCAGTGATGCTCTGTCTTCTTGGTATTTGGGAGGCAAGAGTGGGAGGGCTTCTGGAGTTCTGGCCCTGCTGGTGGACCACCTGATGGCACCTGGGCTTTGGCTACTGTGTGACACAGAGTGTTGGACTGGATGGGCCATTGGCCTGATCCAACATGGCTTCTCTTATGTTCTTATGTCTGGGGCAGTGATGCTCTGTCTTCTTGGTATTTGGGGGGCAACAGTGGCCTCTAGAGTTCTGGGCCCACTGCTGGACCTCCTGATGGCCCCTGGGTTTTGGCCACTGTGTGACACAGAATGTTAGACAGGATGGGCCACTGGCCTGATCCAGCATTAGCTTCTCTTATGTTCTTCTATCATATTCTTAAGTGAGATTATGGAATCTATCTGCTGTATCTGACAAAAGTGGCCCGGGGCTGCAGTCAGACCAGCCATTTGGCATGGCCGGGAAGCACTCCTATTTCATCTGTTGGTGTTTGAAATGGGGTCGCTCAATCAGACATCCCAGTTTAATCCCTTTTGCTGTGGGCTCAGCTCATCACCGTGCGATCAGACAGCCAGGACAGGTGAAGGTTTTATTTTTTGCCTGGTTTTGCACATGCACATAAACGAGGGTGCAGTTTTTTGCACCTGCTCTTTCCAACTCCTGGGCGTCAATTCTCTGCTTTGACCGCTCGCCGATCCTTCCATGGAGCCCTGTGCTCACCTTGGTTCACAGAGAGCCGTGGTCGCCTGACAAAAGATTATTCTCCTTCCTGCTTGCTTTCAAAGCTTGACTAGAGACGGGGAAGATTATGCGGTTATGCACATATCGCTAAGCGAGCAAAAAAAAATGGCACCCATTTGGGATGGAATGAGCAAACCATTCCGATGGCCTGAGAGTGTGCTTGAGTGATCACACTAGGGAAATTCCATCCGTGGCCTATCGGCAAGCATTAGGACTGGACTTTCCCAGGTATCTTTTTACTCCATTTCAGGGATGATCCAAGAAGGCGTGCCAATGACTGCGGAAACTTTCACAGATGTTGCTATCTGATCATGCACTTTAGATCCATCAGGCATCGGCATCGAAGTCAGATCTAAAGGCACGTCTGAGCGCAGCCTGGGTTAACCAGAGCTTGGGAGCTAATCAGGTTTAGCCATAGTCAATACTTATATGGAAGGCCACCAAGGAAGACTCTGCAAAGGAAGGCGATGGCAGACCACCTCTCCTCATCTCTTGTAGCAGCCCTAGGAGCACAGGCTAGTCCTCTCTAGCAAGAGCTTGGAAGCCAAGCAAGGTTGGCCATGGTCAGTACTTGGATAGGAGACCACCAAGGAAGACGGGGGTTGCTATGAAGAGGAAAGCAATGGCAAACCACCTCTGCTCATTGCTTGACAGGAATGGCCAATGGATGGGGTTGCCATGAGTCATTCTTTTAAGAAATGTGATAATTAAAAAAAAATGGTGTGCCATCAAGTCACAACACAGTGAAGTAAATGTTGATGAAGCAGGGGTGATCTGTAGGTCAAAACCAATTAGATGTTGGTTTAGAGGTAGTCAAGGGACTGTGGAGTTTGGGGTGTGGAGGGAGCTCAGCAGGTATGTGATGCCCTATTTGGGCAAATTGATTGAGAGGGCGGTGGTGACATGGCTTCAGAGCTTTCTGGATGACGCTTCTGTCCTGGATCCATTCCAGTCCGGCTTTCGCCCAGGTCACGGGATGGAGACAGTGCTGGTTGCCCTTACTGATGACCTTTGGAGGCATCTGGATCGAGGCGGTGTGGAGGCACTGGTGTTAGATCTGTCGGCTGCGTTTGACATGGTCGACCACCAGTTGCTGACCCACTGCCTCGCCGATGTGGGGATACGGAGCCTCGCTCTTCAATGGCTTGCCTCTTTTCTCCAAGGTAGGGGACAGAGGGTGGCGATAGGGGAACAGCAGTCCCGGAGGCACCCACTTTTATGCGGTGTGCTTCAGGGGGCAGTGCTTTCCCCGATGTTGTTTAACATCTACATGCGCCCCCTCGCCCAGATTGCCAGGAGGTTTGGGCTGGGTTACCATCAATATGCTGATGACACCCAGCTCTATCTGATGTTGGGCGGCCGGTCGGGCTCCGACCCAGAAGATCTGAACCGGGCGTTACAGGCCGTGGCTGGGTGGCTCAGGCTGAGCCGGCTGAAACTAAACCCAGCGAAGACGGAGGTCCTATGCCTGAGTTGGAGTGGACCAGGGTTGGGGCTCCCTCTCCCGACCTTCGATGGGGTGCCGTTGGTGTCAGCATTGGAGGTTAGGAGTTTGGGAGTGCTCCTGGATCCCTCCTTAACTATGGAGGCCCAGGTGGCAGCCACTGCCAGATCAGCATTTTATCATCTTAGGCTGATTCGGCAGTTGGTTCCCTTCCTCAGTCGTGATGACCTGGCTACAGTGATCCATGCAACGGTCACCTAAAGGTTAGACTACTGTAACACTCTCTACATGGGGCTGCCTTTGGTGCAGATCCGGAAGCTGCAGCTAGTGCAGAATGCGGCGGCCAGGCTGATGATGGGTCTCCCCAAGTGGAAGCGCATCCAGCCTGGGCTGAAAGTGCTGCACTGGCTGCCAATAGCATACCAAATCCATTTCAAAGTGCTGGTTCTTACCTTTAAAGCCCTATATGGCCAGGGTTCGACTTACCTGGGCAACCGCCTTTACCCATATATACCCCCAGAGCCCTTCGGTCCGGGGCACAACATCGCCTGGTGGTTCCAGGCCCCAAGAAGGCAAGGCTTGCTGTGACTATGGCCAGGTCCTTTTCGGTGGCGGCCCCTACCTGGTGGAACGAGCTCCCGGAGCAGATCAGGGCCCCGCGGGACCTTATGCAGTTCCGCAGGGCCTGTAAGACGGAGCTCTTCTGCCAGGCTTTCACATAGGGGCCGCCACTACCACTGCCACCAATGATGTCAACAACATCGGGGTTAAGGATGGCCCGGGAAGATCTACCACAATTTTTGTGTGACTGATACCACCGGACTTACTTGCTTTGGATCGGCTATATGACAACATCATCTCCGGAGAACTGTCTGTTTACCATCATGGCATACATCCGGGGACCATCTTGTTTTAATTGAGTATTACTGTTGTTGTGATTGTTATTATTGTTTTTATTGCTTTTACCATGTTTCATATGGGCTTAGCCCCTTGTAAGCCGCCCTGAGCTCGCTTTGCAGGGAGGGTGGGGTAAAAATCCCAATAAATAAAATAAATAAAAATAAATAAAGTCCGCCCTCCAAAGCAGCCATTTTCGCCAGGGGAACTGATCTCTGTTGTCCGGAGATCAGTTGTAATACGGGAGATCACCAGGCCCTTTCTGGATTTTGGAAAACTTATCTTAAGCCCTGTAGATAGCCTAATGGTCCGTGCAAAAATGGCTGATAATCGACTAGATACGAGGCGAATGGAAGACAAGCACGGGGAGGGGAAAACCAGAAGCTACATAAGGAAACAGTTGCACAAGAATCATGTGCAATGGTCACTGCTGGTGGAGGTCGATGGTGGAGGGAAGGAGACCTGTAGCAGATGTTCCCAGTTAGAAGAGGACCTTGTAGCTCCCTTCCTCCATTCTTCTGACAGCTGTCTGTCAATGACCCCCCGGAGGAAGCTTATTTTGGGAACAAAAGTGTTGTGCAACACCAAGGGCTCTTTTTGTAGAAAAAGCCCAGTAGGAACTCATTAGCATATTAGGCCACACCCCTGACAGCACAGCTCATTAGCATATTAGGCCGCACCCCCATGTTACCAGAAGTGTGGTTATCCAGCCACACCCACCTTTTGCTTCTTATTCTGTTTACCTTGTTTGTTGTCAAAACCCAGGGCCTTTTTTTGTAGCAGGAACTCCTTTGCATGTTAGGCCACACACCCCTAATGTAGCCAATCCTAATGAGTTCCTGCTGTTGGGTGTGGCCTATTATGCTAATGAGCTCCTGCTGGGCGTGGCCAGCTCGGGAGCCAGACGGAACTCCGTTCCTGTGCGTTCCTGCCCAAAAAGAGCCCTGGCAACACCTAAATCCAATCGGGGCAGTACAGAGGTTGGATGCTGGTGATATTTCAATACGGCCCTCCTCTGTTCTGCCGAAAGATGTGCTCTTCATGGGGCTTCCCTTGAACACTGTTTCCCTGCCATATGAGGTGAGGTGGGCGGCAAGCAAAGTGGTGGCAACCTTGCTTGCAGAATGCCCTTTTACTTGAGGCTCTCCTGGTGCTTATGCTACTCACTTTTCCATGCCAGGCCAAAATGCTTCTGTTTACCCACGCTTTGAATGAAGGGGTTGATCTTTAAACATCCTTTTAGTGTGTGTTTAGTCTGTTATATATTTTATGTTTTTATGGCCTATGTCAGTGATGGTGAACCTTTTAGAGACCGAGTGCCCAAACTGCGACCCAAAACCCACTTATTTATTGCAAAGTGCCAACATGGCAATTTAACCTGAATACTGAGGTTTTACTTTAGAAAAAACAACTCATACATTAACTTAAGATGTAACAAAGTGAGGAAAGCAATCCCAAATGCTTTCATTTACTTAAAATTATTTGGCAAAGAATTAAACACTTTAATGATGGTCTGGACCTGGCTGGGGCGATGGCACGCGTGCCCGCAGAGAGGGCTCTGAGTGCCACCTCTGGTACCCGTGCCAGAGGTTCGCCACCACTGGTCTATGTTTTTACGAGTTTTAAAGGCTGGGTTTCAATGCCGAATTTTAAGAAATAACTTTTAATGTCTTGTTTTTGGTCTTTTTTTATTTCGCATGCTCCCTTGGGCAGGTTCCCTGAACAGGTGGCATAAAAATTGCCTAAGAAATCGATAATAGATAA
The DNA here is from genome assembly GCF_001447785.1 of Gekko japonicus. Classification (NCBI taxonomy): domain Eukaryota; kingdom Metazoa; phylum Chordata; class Lepidosauria; order Squamata; family Gekkonidae; genus Gekko; species Gekko japonicus. The sequence goes on along the minus strand of NW_015163707.1, from coordinate 90,863 downwards.
TAGTTTACAATGTTCATATCCAGGGATCATTTCGTAGAAAAAGAGTTAGGGGAACTCATTAGCATAACTCATTAGCATATGCCACACCCCCTGACTTCAGGGGCCCGGCGGTGGACCTGCAAGGCCAGCGGGAGTGCGAGGAAGCCCCGCCAAGGCCCTCCCTGGCCCCAGGCAGGCAGGGGTGGGGAGAGGCGGGGAGGAAGCAACTTACCCTCCCTCTTCTCCTGCCTCCTCCTGGCTGAATGAGGGCTGGAAGCGGGGCGGCCGGAAGCAGGGGGCGGGGCTTCATCATTTGCCCCGCCACCTGCACCTCACCTGGGGAACTGCATTCCCCCGCGTTCCCCCCCGAAATGACCTCTGTAATCATATCTCACCTCAGGGGTAACTTGGTGTGGTGGTTAAGAGCAGTGGACTCTAATCTGGGAGACCCGGGTTTGAGACCCCACTCCTTCACTTGCAGCTGTTGGTGTGACCTTGGGTCAGTTACAAGTTATTTCAGAGCTTTTCTCTCGTGAGCAGTTCTCCAAAGAGCTCTCTCAGCCCCACCTACCTCACAGGGGGTCTGTTGTGGGGAGGGGAAGGGAAAGGAGTTTGTGAACCACTCTGAGACACCTTTGGGTAGTGAAGGGCAGGGTATAAATCCAATCTCTTCTTCTTTTACCTCACAGGGTGTCTGTTGGTGGGAGGGGAAGGGAAAGGAGATTGTAAGCTGCTCTGAGACTCCTTTGGGTAGTTAAGGGCAGGGTATAAATCCAACCTCTTCCTCCTCCTCTTCGTGCCCAGTCAGCACTGTTGTCATGGTAAAGATGCCAGTCTCCAGGTGGGACCTGGTGATCCCCCAGAATTACAGCTCACATCTCCACTGCAGGGATCAGTTCCTCTGGAGAAAATGGATGCTTTAAAGGGTGGACTCCATGGCATTGTACCCCACTGTTGTACCCTGTACTCTCCAAGCTCCGCCCCAAATCTCCAGGAGTTTCCCAACCCGGATCTGGCAACCCCACGAGTGACCAGGGGGATCTGGCAACCCACGGTTCACATCCACTTACAGGATTCTTGGCTAGATTATGAGATAACTAGATTGTTAAATCCTCCAGAAATGCTCCCATTATTGTTCATTTTTCTTGAGTATCTTCTGATCAGAGCCTAGACTTGAAGAAAATTACGGCTGTCTGCTTTGGTCTTCCCTAGTTTTACACACCTCCAGGATCAACAAGGATCAGACACAAGAGCAGAGATTTAAGCGTTTATAGAGCAAAATCTAAGTATATATCTAGACTACAGCTGTTAAACCATCCCCACTTATAAAACCTGACTTAATGGAGTGTTTCCAGGCTGCCGGGGAAAAGACTGCTCTCAAATACTTACCACCCAGGGCTAAAATACTTCATTTTTATACTTCTATAAAGCATTGCCTCCTCCGGTATGACAAGGAATATGAACTGGAGGAGGAACAACACAGGCCAGTGCTCAATCCAAGCACTTTGCTCATACGGAATATCTGTGAACCAGCTGAACATAGGATGGATAACAGATATTTATTTATTCTATTTTTTTGTTTGCATCTCGCCCTCCCCTTAACGGGCTCAGGGTGGGTTCCAACAATAGAAGAAGAAGAAGAAGAGAAGAGATTGGATTTCTACCCTGCCCTTCACTACCCAAAGGTGTCTCAGAGCGGCTTACAAACTCCTTTCCCTTCCCCTCCCCACAACAGACCCCCTGTGAGGTAGAAGAAGAAGAAGGATTGGATTTATACCCCGCCTTCACTACCCAAAGGTGTCTCTTTCACAAACTCCTTCCCCTCCCCCTCCCCACCACAGACACCCTGTGAGGTAGGCGGGGCTGTGAGAGCTCTTGACAGAAACTCCTCTTTTTCAAGGACAGCTCTCATCAGAACTACGGCTTGCCCGAGGTCATCCAGCCAGGTGCAAGTGGAGGAGTGGGGATTCAAACCCGGTTCTCCCAGATTAGAGTCTGCACGCTTAACCACTACACTAAACTGGCTCTCAGTAGAACAGTATCAAGACCATACCATTAAAACCATGTTAAAACATAGAAAACATACAACTGTATAGAAAGCCGATTGCCTCAGTGGCTGATAGTGCTGAGAATAAATTTCTCAGAGATCTGTACAGTTTAGGATCTCAGACCCAGGCTATAAAATAGGGGCCGACCCAAGTTGTAAATGGGGCCAACCCAAGGAGGGAGGGGGACGCCCACTGCCTCAATCAAAGGTTCATGTTTTCTTGGTGATGTCAGTCCATGTATAAAATATAATGTATTTCCTGAATATGTTCAGAATATATTCAAGAAGAAGATGAAGAAGAAAAAGAAGAAAGTTGTCAATTCTGGATGGACTATTTGGTCCAATTGTTTTTCTGTTAATTGAAATAAAACATATGTCTTCCTCCTCATTTGACTTCATTTTTGACATGGAATCTAATATGTGCAACAAGGCAAGTCGGATGTCCCTGGGGCTGGGGAACACCAAAAGCTGTTGATTGGTGGACCTCGGTGCTCTATGGGGCTCATATGGGGAGAGGCGGTCTCGAAGGTACGGTAGCCCCTGGCTGTATAGTCTATGGCTGTTGTAACAAGCATTTAGCCAATCACTGGCCCGTTCTGGGATGGGAAATTCCTGGAGACTTTGGGGGTGGAGCCTGGGAAAGTTGGAGTTTGGGGAGGGGAAGGGCCTCAGTGGAGTATAAGGCTGTCGATTCCATGTCCCCAAGCCACCATTTTCTCCCGCGGAACTGATCACTGTTGTCTGGAGATCAGGTGTACTTCTGGGAGATCCCCAGGTCCCACCTGGAGACTGGTGGCGATCCTACTTTTTATCCCCCCTGATTTCAGTGGCAGCAGAGAATGCTGGCTTTGTGTTAGTGTTAAGTGCCATCAAGTCATTTTGGACTTCTGGAGATGCTACGAATCAATGAGCCAGTTTGGTGAAGTGGGTCAGTAGCGTGGACTGTAATCTGGGAGGTTTGATTCCCCATGCTTCCGTATGCAGCTACTGGTGTGACCTTGGGTCAGTCATACGTTCTCTCGGAGGTGTTCTCTCAAGGGCAGTCCTGAAAAGAGCTCCCTCAGCCCCACCTACATCCACAGGGTGTCTGTTGTGGGAACGGGAAGGGAAAGGATATCGTAAGCCGCTTTGAGACTTCAAGTGAAGGGTGGGGCATAAATCCAATGTCCTCCTCCTCCTCCTGCTTCTTCTTCTTCTTCTTCCTTTCACTTATAGCCTTGCTCAGGCCTTTGTGGCTTCCTTGATTGAGTCCATCCATCTCATGTCGGGTCTTCCTCTTTTCCTGCTGCCTTCAACTCTTCTTAGTACTATTGTTTTTCCCAGCGAGTCTTGTCTTCTCATACTGTGACATAAGAATGTTAACCTCCAGCAGGGGTCATTTCGTAGAAAAAGAGGTGCAGGAGCTCATTAGCATAACTTATTTGCATATGCCACACCCCCTGACCTCACCGGAAGTGTGTCAGAAGGCAACACCCACCGCTCAGGCTCCACTGGACTCTTTTGGATTGCTAGTTATTGGGGGGGGGGACGTGCAGAACTGTCCTCGCAGAGGAGGGAGAGCTTGTACCTGAATAAAACTTGGCCTTAAAGGTGCCACTGGACTGTTTTGGATTGCTAGCTATGGAGGGGGGGGGGACGCGCAGATTGAGGAGGGGGACATGCAGATCTGTCCTTGCAGAGGAGGGGGAGCTTGTACCTGAATAAAATTTGGTCTTAAAGGTGCGACGGGACTGTTTTGGACCGGGGGGCTGGGGGGGGGGCTCTGCAACTTACCTGGCTGCTTCTTGCTCTGACTGAGGGCTGCTGGGAGCAGGGGGTGGGGCTTGTTGCATGTGCCCGCCCCCTGGGCTCTTTACTGCCGGAGCTCCGCTCCTGTGCGCTCTTGCAGGAAATGACCCCTGACCTCCAGTTTTGTCATTTTAGCTTCTAGGGAGAGTTCAGGCTTGATTTTATCTGGAGCCCACTGATTTGTCCTCTAGGCAGTCTTTTTGGCACGGTATCCATACAGCTCTCCTCCAACAGCACATTTCAAAGGAATCAACTGTCTGCCTGTCGCCTTTCTTCGCTCTCCAGCTTTCGCTCCCGTACCTAATAATGGGGAATACTCTGGTATGAATTATCTTCATCTTGGCCGCCACCAGCAACACATCCCTATGCTTCAATAGAATGCTAGTGTGGCTATATTTATCAATTTAGTGTATATTAACCCTACCATTCCTCTGAGGAACACAGGAAAGTGTATATGAGTCTCTCCCCTTCTCAGTTTTACCCTCACAACACCTTTCCTGAATACACACGTCTCCACCCGTGTATTCTGAACATGTTATGATAGGTCTCTGTGAGGACATGGTGGCAGCCATCAGTGACAGCCTGCCTCTCTAGGAATTGCTGGAAACTGTACGATAAAGCCATAGAACTCCCAGAAATTCCTAGAGAGGGCTGCCATCAAATACTCATTTTTGGTCCCGGTCAGACATGGCAGAAAACACGCGGGGGGAGGGAGGCTATTTGTGGCACGGTAATTTAACCCGCTGCTGCGTGATCCCACGCAATGGCGGGTGAAGCAGTGTATTTACCTTGCCGCCTGCTCCCCTGAGGGATCAGTGACAACAGCCTGCTTTCTCTAGGGCTCAATGACGTCATCGGAGCACGTTGGGGCGATCACCCCAGGAACTCTGTCCTCGGCCGTCACGCCGTCACTTGATAGTGCAGTTTACCTGGTGGTTTTTAACAGCACTTCTTTGGGTGCCTCCTGCGAGTCTCTGACGTGTGCGGGACACTAGCCAGATGTGCTGGTGTGAACGCACCCGTAAAATCTGCCTGTCAATCGTCGGACTCCCGAGGTAACTACTGCGTGTGATTGCGGCCTTTATTTATTTACTTACTCTATTTCTACACCACTTTCCCACACTGTTCAACACAGTTTGCAATACAGCACCTTAATTATATCTCCAGAGAGCCAGTTTGGTGTAGTGGTTAGGAGCACAGACTCCCCACTTCTGCATAAGCAGCTGCTGGGTGACCTTAGGTCAGTCACAGTTCTCTCAAGAGCTGTTCTCTCAGAGCTCTCCGAGCCCCACCTACCTCACAGGTTGTCTGTTGTGGGGAGGGGAAGGGGAGGAGATTGTAAGCTGCTCTGAGACTCCGAGTGAAGGGCGTGGTATAAATCCAATCTCCTCCTCCTCCTCCTCTTCTTCTGCTTCTGCTTCTTCTTCCTTCTCCTCCTTCTCCTCCCCCCCCAAGAAAACTTCCAGGTTTTCTCTAGAGGTGACCATCATGCCATTGACCCAATGGCCATCTTTAAAATTCTTTCTCCTTCTGCTGCTCCCAGCAAGCCCGACTGCGATAGATCTTGGCTAAAAACCGGACGATAAATATAATGAATTATATAACCCGGACGTATGTTTAGAACTCATGAATAAATCAAGCGTCGAGCGATATGCTCCTTGATGGATCAGGGAGTGGACATTGGGTCTTGCTTCCCAATCAGATTCTCTCCATGTCTGATGCTTCCTTGAAATTCTGGTGCAGATATACTAAAAGCTTATCGATCCCCCTTGATAGGCGAAAGGGTTTGATTGCCAATAGGAATCATCAACAAGAAGCAAAAAAAAAAAAGGAATCAATATCACTTAGCTGCACAAAGAATTTGCTGGAGCTGTTAAGTGAGTAACTCTGAACCGGAGTGCTAACCACAAGTGGGACCTCCTATTGACCTCTGGGCTGGGCCAGCAGAGAACCATCCATTTAAACCAACCCCCAAGGAGACAGATAGCAGCCTCAGCTTCACAGAGGAAGAGCTACCCATCCTGTTCTTAAGTAGACACAACAGGATGCGGTTTGCATTACTATCACAAATGGGCTGGAATTGCCATGTCCAGAAAAGACATGTCTAGATACAGATATGATAGCGGCAAAAAGTGCCGTCGGGCTCTGAATCCCCAACATCAACATAGGCCTCTGAGCCCTATTGTTGGCCCTCCAGGGTTAATTGGTTGGCCACTTTACGAGATAGATGGATTATTGGTCTGATCCAGCAGGGCTCTTCTCGTGTTCATAGGAAGGCCTCAGCCTCTATGCCCTGTTGGTGCCCATCCAGAAGAACTGTTTGGCCACCGTGTGAGATGGGATGTTGGACGGGATGGACCACTGGTCTGATCTATCAGGGTTCTTCCTATGTTCTTATAAAGGCCTTGGCCTCTATGCCCTGATGTTGGCCATCCAGAGGAACTGGTTGGCCACTGTGTGAGACAGGATGCTGGACTAAATGGACTACTAGTCTGATCCAGAAGGGCTCTTCTTAGGCTCTCATGAAGGCCTCAGGCTCTATGCCCTGTTGTTTGTTGGCCCTCCAGGGGAACTGGTTGGCCAATGCATGAGATGGGATGTTGGACCGGATGGACCACTGGTCTGAAACAGCAGGACTCTTCTTGTGTTTTTATGAAGGCCTCAGCCTCTATGCCCTGTTGTTGGCCATCCAGAAGAACTGTTTGGCCACTGTGTGAGATGGGATGCTGGACCGGATGTACCACTGGTCTGATCCATCAGGGTTCTTTCTATGTTCTTGGTCTCTATGCCCTGTTATTGGCCCTCCAGAGGAACTAGTGGGCCATTGTGTGAGACAGGACTAGATGGACTATTGGTCTGGTCCAGCAGGGCACTTCGTATGTTCTTAGGAAGGCCTCGGCCTCTCTGCCCTGTTGTTGGCCCTCCAGAGGAACTGGTTGGCCCCTGTGTGAGACAGGAGGCTGGACTAGATGGACCACTGGTCTGATCCAGCAGGGCTCTTCTTCTGTTCTTAGGAAGGCCTCGGCCTCTATGCCCTGTTGTTGGCCCTCCAGAGGAACTGATTGGCCACTGAGTGAGACAGGATGCTGGACTAGATGGACCACTGGTCTGATCCAGCAGGGCTCTTCTTATCTTCTTAGGAAGGCCTCGGCCTCTATGCCCTGTTGCTGGCCCTCCAGAGGAACTGGTTGGCCCCTGTGTGAAACCAGATGCTGGACTAGATGGACTATCGGTCTGATCCAGCAGGGCTCCTCTTAGGTTCTTATGACATTAAGAGGGATACATTTGCTTCACTAGCACGTCTTGTTCTGATTATGTCGCAGATTACTTTTCTAAGAAAGGAAGAATGTGAGTCATAGAGGAATAAACGGGGGAGAGAATGATATCGCAAGGATAAAATGGAGGAGAGGAGAAGGATGTAAGCCGTTTTGGGTCCCCACCTAGGAGAAAGGCAGGTTATAAATGAAATAAATAAATAAAACTTGACCAGCCCCGTGTGCCACCACCTAGTGCTGTCTCATTCAAAGTGCCCCCTGTCACTGCCTGCAAGCTAGGCAATGCTACTGACATCGACTGCAGCGTTGTGGTGTCCCCTGGTCTCCTCAGCAGTATTACAGTGCACCCAGAGATCCCAGGGAAGCTGAGCAGTGCCCCCTTGCAGTGCTTCACTGAACTGCTGCACTGTATCATTGCAATGTGTGCCGGCGCCCCCTGAAGGTTGGATGATGATACAGCAGCTGAGTGTTGCATTGCAGTGAGCTAGCTGTGGCCGGCGTCTTGAAAGTTCACTGTCAAGCACAATTGAGATTCTTATAAATTGTGAACCCCATGTTCGGCTTGCTATATTTTAAAGGTGTTAGATGCCTCCCTAACTGCTTTGGACCCTGGTAGCTGCTAAAACCACTGATTTTCTATGCCACACCTCTTTCAGAGGCAGTTGTATGAAGGGATGTGGATGCCAAGAGAAGCTTTGAACTGGTACCATTTGAGGCGCCATCATACCGTGCCAAGTCACCAGTGTGACCGCAACCAAACTGAAGTATTCAGAGAGCTCTGTTACCTTCTGGACATTGAAATATTCATGAGACAGATGTAAGCTGATGTAGATCTCCTCATTTGTTATTGTTCATCCTCCTGAAATGTTCCAGAACTTCTTCCCTTGTCCTTCTCATTAAAACTTCCTTTGCATCACAAATATTTCTCTCTGTTTTGTTCTTCCTTGCATTTGTATTCAGACATAGGATATTCCAATATAGCTTTGCTTTATATTATCCTAAGAGCAAGTTTTGAGTTAGGTTATGATGAAGGCGGGGGAGAGAAAGACCTACCAGAGATTCTCCAGCAATATTCATGGCTGAACAGAGATATAAACTCTTGCCAGAGCGGCTCTGCTGGTGATACACTCTATTGCCACATGAGGGCACAACTCACAAGGAACATTCAATGTTCCACAATTGTCCAGACAATTGTAGCTGTAGCAACACCTGGAAGCAAAGACATGAGACACCAAATTTATGGGTGAAACCGAGTTGATGAGTTGCTGATACTGATCATATTTTGTACAGGTTGCAGTTAAGAGGCCACCTAAATAGTGGAACTGAATTATCCTAGCCCACACCACAAAAGGGTGCTGAGATGTGCCAGGCCCCATCCCTCTCTCCCAGTGTGGCGCTGAAAAAATGACAGGCTTGATTGATGCTTAGCAGCACCAAGGAGATCCCTTTTTTCCAACCCAACCAACTACATTAATGGGCTGGCTTGGGGAATAGCCCTCCTTAGCTTCTTTGGGGTGCTCGCAAATTAGGCTGGCATATGCTGTAGTAAGCATTACAATTCCAGCCATCCCTCTTATTGAGCAAGACTCATGGTGGTGGAAGGTACCATCAAGTCTTATGGGGACCCTATAGGGTTTTCAAGGCAAGAGACAAACAAAGGTGGTTTGCCATTGCCTGCCTCAGAGCAGCAACCCTGGACTACCTTTGAGGTCTCCCATCCAGGACCCTATTGGGCTTCTGAGATCTGAAGAGGTTGGGGTAGCAAGCTGGGGCAGGTCAGGGCAGCCACATAGACCAGCCCTAATACAATTAACTCACAATTCATGAACACTATGGAGTATGAAAACAACAATCTCTGGAGATGCCAATCCGAGGGAGGCACACTCCTCAGGGTGACTGCTAATCCTATTTTTTTTCCCAGAATGGGGTGGGGGTGAAGTAGCAGTGTACAGCAAAGGCCTCTGCTTACAAAAACATCCCATGCCTCTGAGAATGGGCTGGGCCAGCAGCCCAGTTCTGCAATCAGATCACATGGCTCCTTTGAAGCGTTGGATCCCTTGACTTTGAACATAAGAGAAGTCATGCGGGATCAGGCCAGTGGCCCATCCAGTCCAATACTTTGTGACACATAGTGGCCTAAACCCAGGTGCCATCAGGAGGCCCACCAGCAGGGCCAGAACACCAGAAGCCCTACCACTCTTGCCCCCCAAGCACCAAGAAGACAGAGCATTACCACCTCAAACAGAGTGTTCCCTGTAGACCTTCTGGCTAATAGCAACTCATGGACTTGTGCTCTTAAGAACATAAGAGAAGCCATGTTGGATCAGGCCAGTGGCCCATACAGCCCAACCTTCCCTGACACATAGCGACAAAAACCCAGGTGTCATCAGGAGGCCCACCAATGGGGACAGAATTCCAGAAGCCCTCTCACTCTTGCGCCCCAAGCACCAAGAAGACAGAATTTCACTGCCCCAGATGTAAGAACATAAGAGAAGCTTTACTGGATTCGGCCAATGGCCCATCCAGTCCAACACTCTGTATCACACAGTGGTCAAAACCCAGGGGCCATCAGGAGGTCCATCAGTGAGGCCAGAACTCCAGAAGCCCACCCACTGTTGCCCCCCAGCACCAAGAATACAAATCATCACCCAGACAGAGTCTTCCATCTATAACTTGTATCTAATAGCTATCCATGGACCTCAGCTCCACATGTTTATCCAATCCCCTCTTGAAGCTGCCTATGCTTATAGCTGCCACCACTTCCAGAGGCAGTCACTTCATGACTCACAGAAGCCGAACGTGCAAAACGAATCAACGGAAGAGTATTTTATTTGAGGGGACGTTAGGTGATAGGAAACTTCTCTTGAAGAGTTCTGAAAAGGAATTATTGTTCGTGAACAGAAGATGCGCTTGTTTGGTTTTTGCATACAGCCTTAAAAAAAAAAATAACAATAAAAAAATAGCTCCGGGAAGAAGAGAAATAATAATAGCAGCCATTTATAGTCCCGCTTCAGACATTCTTTTTAGTGTTTTGTTGACTTCCCCGGTAAAGCGAGCCTTTGCCTGAAAGGGGAGAGGAAGAAATGGACTCGTCAAAATGCAAATGACGTCTACGAAGGATGCGCAACAAAGACAGGCAAGTCGGTTCCTGCATCTCTCAAAAACGGTACCAGATGGCCCCGCGCGGGGATGAAACGGAGTTAATTAAATCACAGAACAATCACTAATTCTGTTATTTGATAATTCAACACATTGATTTAGGGGTGGGTTCCCCCCCCCGGTTTTGGTCTTGGCGCAATCCCGCACGTTTTAATTAAGTCTCGTAAAGCTGATTGTATCAATAATGAATAGGGAGCGGCAAATAATGTGAGGCTCTGTTGTTTTGAATACAAGCGGAATGAGGGCGTGCTGGCACTGGCCGGCGTTGCCCATTCATCATGGTGAGAAGAAGAATGGGGAGGGGGGGTGAGAGGGAGGCAGTCAGAACTTGAGTGTTTGCTATAAATATTATGCCATCAAAGCACCAGAATTGCTTGTCCGGGGTGAATTTTCCATGCAACATTTATGGAGTTGTATGTTGGAAGTTCCAGATGCAATGTCCCCGTCTCAGACCTCCAGTGGCAAGAGAGACTAGATAGCTAGATAGGCACACTGACCTTTCTTCCTGTACCTACTCTTCTGCCACTGTCCTCTTTGAAGTACAGATTGTGTTCTCAGGGACCATTTCCCCTTCCTTTTCTCTCTCACTCTGGTTGAAGACATGCTCTCTACCTGCACACACCAAGAGAGGGACATGCGGTCCTCTCTTGGCACCATGAGGCAGATGGGCCTCTCGCCGTCTGTCTCCATTCTTTGGCTCAGGGGTGTCAAACATGCGGCCCCGGGGGCTGGATCAGGCCCCCGGAGGGCTTCTATCAGGGCCGCAGTGGAACTGGCTGTCTTCTGCTTCTTCCTCCAGTTCCGCTGCTGCTGCATCATCGTAGGTTTGCAGCTTACAGATACACACCTGGACAGCGTACTCAAGATTGCAAAAGCACAGACATTTTGATGCAATAATTCAGAGCAAGAGGTGTCAGTTATCAGACACTATTAAATAAACAAAATATTGCAAGAGTGCTCATGTTTTCAGGAGGTTTTTATATTAAGTAAAATAAACCCTTTGTGTTTGTGTCCTTTATAAATTTTATCTCTCCGCTACCTGGCATTACATTTCATGACACACATGACCCAGCCCAACAACGTCTCATTTATGTCAGATCCGGCCCTCATAACAAATGAGTTCGACACCCCTGCTTTAGCTAGTAAATTAGTAATCTATTAGTCTCTGTTCTTTCCTATCCAAAGTGTCTGTTAAATACTGGGTTCTAGACACAAGATCTAGTTTATTTAGTGACTTCGGGAACACAACTAGGACTAGCAGCAAGGTTTGAGCCTTTCTTTTAAAGCATGCAAACACCCACACACACACACTCTCAAGGATAGGCTATTTACATTACACTACTTATCTATTGGTCTACTCCAGGATCCTTGTAAACTATTGTTCTAGCACTGCAAGCTCAACCAGTTCCAGGCACACCTTGAGGGCTGACTTAGGCTCAATACATAACAGTGTCCTTCTCAAAAAAAGGAGAGAAGTAATTCTCTTCTAAACGTGCAATGTGGCTCTGTGTAGCTTTGTAAGCTGAGTAACCTGGTATAGTGATGCGCCTGCATTTGTAGATTTATTTGAGCATTCTGCTAACTAATGGTGACTGGACTAACCATTCCAGTTAACTCAATACTATATTCATCAACAGAGCCTGACTGTCTACATCCTGCTTATGGACTTACCTAGCGGATGAAAGGCTGTATGGGTGAAGAATTATAGAATCATAGAATGTCAGAGTTGGAAGGGACCTTGCAGGTCATCTAGCCCAACCCCCGCACTCTGCAGGAGCATAGCTGAAAGATAGCCCTACATACCTACAACATACCCAAAAGATAGTCGTCCAGCCTCTGCTTGAAAATGTCCAGCGAAGGAACATCTACCACCTCCCGAGCCAGTCTGTTCCACTGCTCAACCGCCATTACAGTTAGGAAGTTTCTCCTGATATTTAGCCGGTATCGACTCCCTTGTAACTTCCAACCATTAGATCTAGTCTTGCAATCTGGAGCAAGAGAGAATAGATCTGCTCCGTCTTCTACACGACAGCACTTCAAATATTTGAAGACTGCAATCGTGTCCCCCTCTAAGCCTTCTCTTTCCCAGAAGAAGTTATTGCCAGCGATGCTGCTCCAAACAAAGAGAACCCCAAACCCTAAACACATCCATGGCACAGAAGAAGGAGGTGTCTCAAAGAGGCTTACAATCACATTCCCTTATTTTTATTTATTTATTAAACTTATGAATCACCCAGTCCCGGCTACTGCATGGCTCTGGGCGATGTACGACCATAATAAAAACATCAGCGCATACGATAAAATATAAAATGATACCAGTACAACAAATCTCAAGGAGACAGATGGTGAATGTCACAATTACTTCTGGGCATGGAGCAGGGGTCACTGGGGGTGGGGAGGGGAAAGGTATTTGTGAATTCCCTGCATTGTGCAGGGGGTTGGACTAGATGACCCTGGAGGTCCCTTCCAACTCTATGGTTCTGTGGTTCCCAAATTTAGACTGCTGAGTATCCCAGATTCAGACTGCCGACTACCTCGCAGGTAGGGGGGAAGAGGAGCAGAACAATCCGGAGGGAAAGGAGAGGGTGCCAGCCAGGATGAAAACCGTCACTGTCCTCAACCAAAAGCCTGGTGGAACATCTCCACTTTACTGGCCCTGTGGAATTACATGAGATCCTGCAGGGCCCTGATGGTGTTCAGCAGAGAGTTCCACCAGGTTGTGGCCAGGAACAAAAAGGCCCTGACCCTGGTCAAGGACAGCTGGATATCTTTGGGGCCAGGGACCACCAGCAGATTATTATCCAGAGAGCACAATGCTCTCCTGGGGACATTCTGGAGGGGACGGTCCCGTAGATACGGCGGTTCCTTACTGCTTAAGGCAGGGGTGTCAAACATGCGGCCCGGGGGCCGTATCAGGCCCCTGGAGGGCTTCCACCAGGTCCGCAGTGGAACAAGCTATCTCCTGCTTCCAGTTCTGCTGCTGCTGCATCACAGCTTGCTTCCCCAGACTCTCTTAATCACTCAGCCATTCCATGTTTTAACCTGGGTCCTAGGCTCAGAACTCTGAGCGTGAGGTTTCTGTGGTGAATGCCAATAAATCAAAAGTAGGTTTGCAGCTTACAGAGCTAATGTTTGAAGCATGTTTTTATTTTAAGGTAAGGAAAAAAAAATCTTTGTCTTTGTGTCCTTTATAAAGTTTACTAGAAAAAAGTTGTGTTGCGGAAATAAATACAACGGCCTCTAGAAAGAGGCTCTGGGCGGGTGCCCCGGCCTTGGACACTCAGTGTCAATTTGCTGTGGCGACCTCAGCAGGGTATAATGACACTGAGTCCACCATTTTCTCCAGAGGAACTGATCTCTGCTACCTAAAGAACAGTTGTAATTTTGAGTGATCTCCAGCCCTCACCTGGAGATTAGTAATTATGGTTCCCCAGAAGGGAATGGTTGGTTTGGAGGGTGGAGTCTATGGCTTTGTACCTGTCCGAGGTCCCACGCCTCCTGAAACCTCACCCTCTCCAGGCTCCATCCCTCACATCTCCAGGAATTTCCCACCTGCAGTTGGCAACCCTATCTCCTTCCCAGCCAATCATCAACCTACCTTTATTCCCCCCTCACTCTTCAGCTTTCCACCCCCCACACACCTGCAGCCTCTCCCACGCTCTGAAGCCCTGACTGCTACGTCACATTGGCTGTCATATGGGGGCCACCTCAGCAGCATATAAGGATACAGAGCCCACCATTTTCTCCAGGGGAACTGATCTCTGCCATCTGGAAAGCAGTTGTAATTCTGAGTGGGGGGCCACGTCAGCAGCATATAAGGATACAGAGCCCACCATTTTCTCCAGGGGAACTGATCTCTGCCATCTGGAAAGCAGTTGTAATTCTGAGTGATCTCCAGCCCTCACCTGGAGATTGGACACATTTTACCTCAGAACAGCAAACTGTTTAGAATGTTAGAGGCAAAAGCCAATCAAGTTGCATATGCAAACGACCTCTGTGTTCTGAGGCAAAGGCCAATGAGGCTGCATATGCAAATAACCTCTGTGTTCTGACTGGCTATGGGGGGGAGAGGATTAGCAAAATGTTTAGAATGCTGGAGGCGAGACTCAAGCAATGCAGCCAGTGGATAGGGACAGATTCTGAGTGACACAACCGGGTGCCAACCAATTCCGGAGCGTGTGGAATGTTCTAGAGAAGTGCCACCATAATTCTGCTTTTATTTATAAGGGAGATATCTCCGCTACCTGGCATTACATTTTATGACTCACATGGCCCAGCCCAAAAGGTCTCATTTATGTCAGATCCAGCCCTCATAACAAATGAGTTTGACACCCCTGCTCTAAGCTGTGGAATCTTGTGAGCAGGAGTTCTACTTTGTGAGCTACTGGCAATAAAGTTGTGAGCAAGTGATTTGGCGACTGCTCTGGAGCCATCCTTCCCAAGCGAAGACAAAAATGTGTGAGCTGGAGGCTAAAAAACTGTGAGCTAGCTCACACTAACTCAGCTTAGAAGGAACACTGCGCATCACAGTAGATCTCACACGTGTATCACTTTCAGAAGATCTGCCCTCATTCAAATATTACATCTGAAGTCAGAAGCTGAAACCAAACAAATGCCATTTCTATAAGACCACATTGTTTTGATTGTCCACCTTGGTTCCAAGTGCTACCATCGAAACATCTCCAGTACTCACAACCAATGTTCCCTCTAAGCCGTGCAGTCTTGTGAGCAAAAATTCTACTTTGTGAGCTACTGGCATTAAAGCTGTGAGCAAGTGATTTGGCTACTGCATAAATTAGTTTGCTCTGGAGCCATCCTTCCTGAGCCGAGACAAAAATGTGTGGGCTGGAGGCTAAAAAACTGTGAGCTAGCTCACACCAACTCAGCTTAGAGGGAACACTGCTCACAACTTCTATTTCCACTGTGGTATAGTGGTTAAGAGTATGAGACTGGTTAAGAGTATGAGACTGGTATAGTGGTTAAGAGTATGAGACTCCGGCTTGGAGTATGAGACTGTCGGTAGTTAGGTGATGTTAAGATCCTCCCTCTTGCTGAAGTTTGTTGTATATTGATATTCCTGATTGTAATCTATGGTTTTAAACTATCTGTGATTGGTTTTAATGATATGTTTTGTTTTAAACTATATGATATTGTTTTACTTGGCACTTGGTGCCCCTGTTAGCCGCCCTGAGCCTCCGGGAAAGGGCGGGATATAAATGCGAAAATAAATAAATAAATAAATATAAGAGTAGCATGCTCTAATCTGAAGAACTGGGCTTGATTCCCCACTCCTCGTCCACATGAAACCTGCTGGGTGACCTTGGGCCAGTCACGGTTCTCTCAGGAGGCTAAAAAACTGTGAGATACCTCACACTCACTCAGCTTAGCGGGAACACTGGGGCTGAGGTAAGTAGGCTAGGGAAACTGCTCAGGAGGATTCTATTAGGCCGTGTGTTCTTCTCTTGGATTCTTGTGGATAAAGTTAGACCGTGTTTCCATAAGACGACCCTCCACGTCTTTCTGAGTGACTGCAACATCTTATACAGCCAAGTGCTTATCAATAAGGGTTGTATCATAAAGAACAGGACCAAAGAAAGCAAACCAAACCTTCTCCCCCAGCGCATAAATACGCACTGTAATGTTAAAGACTTAATTTTGTTAGGCAGCTGTCTCACAACTATAGATAATCCATATCACATGCACAAAAGAGTTTTTGACACCCTTCCAGCTGTCCCTGGCAATTATATCCTGATTTGAGGGATGAGTATATAATACAGTAGTCCCCAAACCCTGTTATTTCATTTCCCTCGAGTTCCTCAGCATCCTGCCTACTCTCGTTGAACTTAATTTTCAGTCAAATAGGTGCAGAAATTAGAAGCCTAACTAAATTATTCAAATCATATGATTTAAATGTCTGACAAACCTCTCGTTGATCAGAGACTGACGATCGGTAACGGCAATAAGGAATAAACGTGTCTTAATCAGACACGGGCCTACTGTCTCGAGCTGACGTTTTCTGCTGCCTCCAACCTATAATTTGGGGGAAGGCATAATTACGTTTTGTGTGCTTTTATCAGAAATCCGATAATATTTTAAATGTCTACTGCTGAGTGCGGCGGTTGAACGCTTTGAGTTTCGCAGGGCGCGGTGGGTAACGCTGCTGCTGCCGCGACGAGAAGGCCTGCTTCTATTTGCAAATTTCTTGGCCTCTGAACACTAAAAACACAAATTATAATTAAAGTAATTTCGAAGACCTGCTGCTTTTTGATTGTATTGTAGCCATTTGCGTTATGAATCTCTGAGCCCATTAAGCCAACGTGTCACCTGTTAACATTAGCTGAATTCTCTACCCTGCTGATCCGATTGTTTCATCTGTAGACTTGCCTTTCCTTCTCAGACGGATGCCACAGACACCCAGGCGAAGGAGTTCAAGACATGACAAAAATATATTAAATGTAAATGTGAATTATTCATCGCTACTCAGCGCTTCCGTGTCAAAGAGTTCTGAGTCAACAGAATTGATGTCATTTGTCAAAAACAATTATGGGGAAATGTATCTCTTAATAGAGGATTTTAAGAGCACAGGATTTCTATGACAAAGCAGGCCCTGTTTTTGCATGAGGATTTTCTTGCACCATTGGAGGAATGTAAAAGGTAAAGGTAAAGGTTCCCTTGCTCGAAAGCCAGTCGAATCCGACTCTAGGGTTGCGGCGCTCATCTCCGTTTCAAAGCCGAAGAGCCAGCGCTGTCCGAAGACGTTTCCATGGTCATGTGGCCGGCATGACTAAACACCAAGGCGCACGGAACGCTGTTACCTTCCCACCGAAGTGGTACCTATTCATCTACTTGCAATTTCTTGCTTTCGAACTGCTAGGTTGGCAGGAGCTGGAACTAGAGACAGGAGCTCACCCCATCTTGCGGCACCGGGGTCTTGAACTGCTGAACTACTGACCTTCCACAGCCTGCAGTTCAGCATCTTAACCACTTGAGCCACCGCAGCTCAAGTGCCCAATAAAAAATAATAATAAAGAAAAACTGAATCAAACACAGTTACTAGCATTTCGGTTTTGTCCTCAGGGCTGGGTCGCCATTGCTCCAGGGTGTATCTTTTACGTAGGGTTGCCAAGTACCTACCTACGAACCAGCGGGGGACACATGCTTCCCGCCGGAAGATTCTTGCTTGAAACACAGGCGCTGCACTATTCCGTCGCCTAGACGTGACATAGGCATGTAGCTGGGCGACGCTCTGGTAATGGAGCTGGAAACTCGATGGTACCATCGCGGAAATGGTCCTGTGAAGAACTACATATCCCCTGCCGAATCAAGGTAAGTACTTGGGAGCCCTGATTTTATGTGTGCCAGATAAAGTTTTTATTTTTGCTGTCAAGTCATGGCTGACTAGTGGCAACCCCCTCAGGGTTTTCAAGGCAAGAGTTGAACAGAGGTGGTCTGCCATTGCCTGCCTCTGCATAGTGAGGCTGGACTCCCATCCAAATACTAACCAGGGCCGGCCCTGCTTAGCTTCTGAGATCTGGTGAGACCAGCCAAGCCTGGACTAGTGAAGTCAGGGAAGGTCTTCATTCTCTTTCCCACACTATTAGAAATCCTTCATTGGACAGGCCATTATTTTATTGCACGTGACCACTGCCCTTCACAATATAGTTTTCACATGCAAATAAGAAATGAATCATTTTTAGATGTACAGAAGAAAACTTTAAACATACAGAATAAAAAAGATCTTTAGAGGGAAGCCGGACTCTTAATTTATATCCTTAAATTAGACGGTCCTACACATGATTCATAGTAAAGGTCTGAAGTGATTTATTGTGGCCTGAAGTGATTTATTATGGATCTTTCCAGTTGCCACAGCAAACAATGTCATTTTGTATTCGGATATTTGGTTAATACAGCTGAGTTTGCCCAGTCATAGAAGTGTGATACTGAGTGCAGTAAATAAATCTTCCAAGAAGTATATTGCAAAAACAAAAGAAAAGAAGAGAAATTGCATTTATTCAAGTAGATCCAGTTCACACTCAGGTTGCAGTCAAAAGGAGATAAACCTGCTCTAAAGAGCATTTATACCCTGCCCTTCACTCAGAATCTCAGAGCAGTTTACAATCTCCTTTCCCTTCCCCTTCCCACAACAGATGCCCTGGGAGGTAGGTGGGGCTGAGAGAGCTCTTGACAGAAACTGCTCTTTTTCAAGGACAGCTCTTATCAGAACTACAGCTTGCCCAAGGTCTTCCAGCCAGGTGCAAGTGGAGGAGTGGGGAATCAAACCCGGTTCTCCCAGATTAGAGTCTGTGCACTTAAACACTACACCAAATCGCTCTTAACCACTACATCAAACTGGCAAATGCACTTAACTAGGGTTTCCAGGTAATACGTGGAAACAGGTGGAAGGACTGTGAGGGAGGCAGGATCCTGGGAGAAAAAAATTAAAAGAAAAATAAGGCCTCAGCTACTTATAGAAAGTTCTGACCATAGAGTTCCTGATGATTCCTAGAGTTACTCAGAAGTGATGATGATAACTCAAGCAATCACTGAAAACTCTATGGTAATTTTACCATTGAGTTTCTGGCAATTGCTAGACTTACCCTAGAGATACCCAGAAGTGAGGAGGATAACTCCAGTAACCACTAGAAATTCTGTGGTAATTTTACCATGCTGCCTCCCCTCCACCAGGAAGAGACACCATACAAATGTTTAAAGAACCACCTCCATTATCAGTTCTTTCTCAGTGAGTTCCATAAGGTCACTGAGATATAGGTCAGATAATGTCTTTCAAAGTTTAATTAAAAGCTGATGATGTGGGAATAAACCTTTATTTTATTTGATGCTCGTTTATTTCTAAACTGTCAGAATTAAAGATAGTAACTTAATGAAATCGTACCAATGATAAAATCCTGTCAGAACATGGACGTGGGATTTAATTGGCTCTTTCTGAGGAGTTAATCTGACCATTTGAGAGGCTTCCTTGACAAGAATCAATGGTAGATCCGAGGTAATGCCACCAATAAAGTACACAAAGGCGGCTCAGAATTTCAAATCATTGCCTGGAGGATAAAAAGTGTTAGATATTTCTAGTGCCGTTAATGATGTTTGAGTCAAAAAACTTCAAATACATGCTCTCCGGCTCCAAAGCAGACAAGCCTCTCACCCTAAGCCTTGCCTTATATTGAGGGTGGCTTACCAATTCTTTTGGATTCAGTTGTCTGCAGGGCTCTTTTTGTAGAAAAAGCCCAGCAGGAACTCATTAGCATAATAGGCCACACCCAACAGCAGAAACTCATTAGCATATTAGGCCACACCCCTGAAAGCACAGCTCATTAGCACATTAGGCTGCACCCTCATGTTACCAGAAGTGTGGCTATCCAGCCACACCCACCTTTCGCTTGTTATTCTGTTTACCTTGTTTGTTGTCCAAACACAGGACTTTTTTGGTAGCAGGAACTCATTTGCATGTTAGGCCACACACCCCTAATGTAGCCAATCCTAATGAGTTTCTGCTGTTGGGTGTGGTCTATTATGCTAATGAGTTCCTGCTGGGCGTGGCCAACTCGGGAGCCAGCCGGAACTCCGTTCCTGTGCGTTCCTGCCCAAAAATAGCCCTGGTTGTCTGACTAAGACAGACAATAATGTGTCAGGCTAGGACCTGGGCGACCCAAGTTTAAATTCCCACTCTGCCAAGGACCTTGGGCCAGTCATACACTCTCAACCTAACGTACCTCGCAGAGTTGCTGTGAGGATAATAATAATAGAGGAGAGGAGAGTGATGTAAGCTGATTTGGATCATATGAAGACATGAAGCTGTTCTATCATACCTTTGGTCTGTCAAGATAGCTCCAATCTACATTGGCATTTCCCACTGTTGTGCCAATGATCTCACATCGTCTCACAAATTTCTGTCTGCATTTCATGCCGCATCCACTCTCCTATTGTTTCATCTCAGCATCGGGTGTCTGCATCGTTTTATTGACATTTAGTGATCACTCCGAGGTCACTATGGTGTCTCACCACCTTATCTGAATGTGGTTTTAAGGTGGTACAACTGCTCCTTTTTTCCGTTCCAGTGTGGGTTTGGTAAAACAATGGAGCAAATGCTAGAAGCAGAATGGGCCTCAGAGTGGCTTAAAATCTCCTTTCCCTTCCACTACCCACGACAGACACTGTGTGAGGTAGGTGGTGCTGAGAGAGCTCTTTTGAGAACTGCCCTTGAGAGAACAGCTCTGAGAGAACTGTGACTGACCCAAGGTCACCCATCTGGCTTCATGCGTAGGAGGGGGGGAGTCAAACCCAGTTCTCCCAGATTAGAGTCCGTGCTCCTAACCACTACACCGAACTGGCTCTCTCTTGCTCATTGCTCAACAGATTTATTTATTATTTATTTATTTATTTTTGAGTTTTCTATCCCGCCCTACCCGGTGGCTCAGGGCGGCTAACAACAAAGTTTAAAAATTTAGGACAATAAAAACAATATTACATATATAATAAAATCTGGTGCTTCAAAAATCTACATATATTATACAAAATACACAGCAACCCACATTTGCAGCTAGTGTTCTTAAAAACGTGATAACGTGAGTGCCAGAAGTAGTATTTCCACAACACCGTCGGGCGACATCTACCCCCCCCCCGAGGGTACAGTAGATGGATGGTAACATCGTGGTGGTGGTATAGCGATGGCGGCGGCTTCTACCCAAAGGCCTGGTGGAAGAGCTCCGTCTTACAGGCCCTGCAGAACTGTACAAGGTCCCGCAGGGCCCAGATCTCCTCCGGGAGCTCATTCCACCAGGCAGGAGCCACCACCGAAAAAGCCCTAGATCTGGTGTGGGCCAACCTCACAGCTTGGGGGCCTGGAACTTCAAGGCCCCCGAGAAAGATAGGCCTGATCCAAAAGAAACTATGTAATGCTGGGTGGAAGATCACTTTGTGTGAACTGCTACAAAGGATACATACACAACTCTGCCAAGTAATTCTGCCTGGGTGGCTTGTAGCGTTCCCATTTGCCGGGGCAACGTAATATTTTTTAAATGCCCCGCTCATTTTTAAAGGCAATTTGACAAACGGAAATGGTGCCTGAAATGCTGAACAGTTCCTGTCAGATTTACACGACCTCCCTTCCTGACATGCTGTGGTTGACTCCGCCTCCCGTGGCAGTCATTTTGTAGTTGTGCCCACCGGCATGTGTCAGAATTCCAAAGGTGCTTGCAGGGTCAAAATGGTTGGGGACCTCTGGCCTAGACACGTCTTATGGACTGTATAGTTTTGGGCTCGCATCATGTTGTCAGCTATGCTGCCATGGGCGTTGGGGAGTTCATTCTGTGTCTTGCTAATTGCTATTGCATTCCTGTCTCTGCTGTTTTGCCTGTGCCGCAACGCTTATCTCTACAGATGTGCAGGAGGAGCTTATGTTGGAAGTTGTATTGTCTGGAAGTCTCCTACGTACCGTGAGAGACTACTGCTTCCCAGCTTTCGCCACCTAACGGGTTCCTGGCTGGTCCCCCACGTGGGAGGGTAGCTAAATGGCCCAAGGGGGGGGGGGGGGTTGCATACAAATGCCCTATATCCTATTATGCTCAATGGGTTACCACCATTCTTAACAGGGCCTGTGTTACTGCATCTATAGCTTTGCAATAAAAGTATAACCGTTCCTGAATGCGTGTACTTCGTTGTAAGCGATGGGTTCTGACAGATGTTTACTGTATGATCCCTGATTGGTTGGAGATTACTTGAGCGAGTAACAGAGGAAAAGAGAAAGGAAATGCACCAATATGGCAGCCCTTAGGGGAAAGGATGGCACTGAATGAAACTGAAATCTGTTGAACATTCCCACAGCTGAAGTCTTTTTTCCCCTCCCACACAGACAATATCATCATCTTAAGTTAATACCTAATTTCTGCTCAAAAATTGAAACCGGGGAATATTGAGTCCAGGCCTCCCTCTGAATAAACATGGGTCGGCTTTCAGGCTGCCGGAATGCACTCGGTGGTTATGCCAATTTGCATCTGATTTGAGAGTCAGATACGGTTCACAAACACCTCCCCGGTTCTTTCCACAAATTTCCTGCCCTTATCCTCTATTTAGAGACTCGCTATTCTTATTGAAACCAATCATCCAGTAGAAAAGTTATTTTCGATATTCCCCGGATATGAGTGTGAATGAAATGAGACGCCTTAAGACAAACAACGTATCCACAGATCTCATTAAGCAATGGAAATTCAGATCAAAGAGGTAAAGTTTAGGGACTGATGGGCACCTCCGTTGGAGATAGGCACATTTATTATAGCTGACCGCAGAAGCAATTAATTAAGAAAAAACAGTGTGCTGGATTCCTGTCTAATAATATGTCCGCTGGAAGGTGCAAAGGCACATTGAGTTTATGTTGGGGTTTTTTTTGAATAATCGGACCCTTTTGTATGCTAAATATTTAAATCTTCTCTTTTCTAAATAGCAGTGCCCCCGTCTGAGATACCAAGGGGATCCATGCTGATGATTCCTAATAATAACAAAACAAACAAACAAAAAAACCACATTTTTTAAAAATGGCGCCACTGGTGTCTATTTAGTCAGCCTCACTTTTGCATTTCGGGAGGCCATTATCACAAACACACATTGGATGCCAAACAAGCATACCGGGTTCGCTTCAAGGTGCTGGTTCTCACCTTTAAAGCCCTTTATGGCCTGGGACCTGCATACCTGAGGGACTGCCTTTCCCCATATGTACCCCAGAGGACATTGCAATCCGGGACCCAGAATGAGCTCCCAGAAGAGACCACGGCCCTGCGGGATCTTTTACAGTTCTGCAGGGCCTGTAAGACGGAGCTCTTCCGCCAGGCTTTCAGAGCTGCCACCACTACTACCTCTACCACCAACAATTGACACCTATATTGGAGGAACCCTGACCTGCCAGACCCTTAAACACCGCCTGAGCCAATCACTCGAGAAAGCTGAAGAAGACCAAGGACCTGACCATAAAATGAGGAAATGTTTGCTCGCAGTTTATTATGTTTTGGTTTAAACATTGTATTTATATTCATTGATGTGATTTCATGCTATTGTATTGTCGGGATTTTATTCCGTCTGTAAGCCGCCCTGAGCCGGCCTAGGCTGGAAGGGTGGGATAAAAATCTAACAAATAAATAAATGAATAAATAAATAAGGAAATATGCTGCTTCCTCCCCAGGTTTGGAATAGATCGGTCAATGTGCGCACTACCTGAAAAACAGCTTTCCAGTGATTTACTTCATACACATCTCCCCCCCCTTGGGGTCACGTGATGTCCCCTCCCACTCCTGGAACCCCCCCCAAACCCCCCTACTAGTGTGATGAAGGGACCGGACAACCCTAGTTAGCGTAGGCCAGTAGAGTTTGTAGGATCTGGTGTGTAACTTGGTTGCAGCCATGGTCTGTATGTACATGTAATGAACCTGTCAGAGAAATTAAATTCTTAAGTATTAACACCTCACATTTCACGAATCCTGGTTAGCAACCAATAACGTTTTTGTGCTTCTTTCTGAATAAATGTAATTCTCGTTCGTTCCTATAAAGTTAACTGCCTGCCATTCTTACCAGTTTACCTTGTTATCCCTCAGTTATACCTAGATCCTCTCAAACCTTTTGAAATTCCACACAATGAGACAAGCAGAGGGGTATTTTGGAAATTTTTGACAGGAAAAAATCCTTGCTTTGAACCGGAAACTGCCTTTGAAGTTACAGCTGGTCTGACGAAACAAGAAAATCCAGAGACGTTTGGCGAAAGACTTGCTCAAAACGGAGTCTGGCTTGCAATCCATCCGTCTGTCAAGTCTTTTATTCCTTTTGTACACATTTATTCTGTCCTCCCCTGTTCTTCTATTCTTGTGTATTTATACACTGGTTATCAGTAGATTGAACACTGATTATAATTGTGTGCTTTGTCACACGGGCTGGTCGACCCGCCTTCACTATCATTGGACTCAGGATCTGGCTGGGTGTCAGGTGTCGTGGCGGGTCCCCCACAGAGGAAGCTGGGGTCTCAGCTATAGACAGCAGAGGGGGGTTACATCACCACACCCTGCTCACTGTCTCTGACAGAACTATGGCTTGCCCAAGGTCATCCAGCAGCTGCAAGTGGAGGAGTGGGGAATCAAACCCGGTTCGCCCAGATTAGAGTCCGCGTTTTTAACCATTACACCAAAATGGCTTTCAGTTCTTGAAAGAGCTCTCTCAGCCCCACCTACCTCACAGGGTGTCTGTTGTGGGGAGGGGAAGGGAAAGGAGATTGGAAGCCGCTCTGAGACTCCTTCGGGTAGTGAAGGACAGGGTATAAATCCAATCTCCTCCCTCTTCCTCCTCCTCCTCTTCCCCCTCCTAAATACTGGGTATTATTTTTTTTTTTTCATTTTCCAATAACCTTTATTGGCATAATGGATATTATTCATTTCTTTTTTTCTTTTTGGAAATATCTCTCTGTGTGTGCATACGTGTGTGCTTATTATGATTTCTTGTAAAAGTATCAGGAAATTTGTTTGTGTGTATGTGTGTATACTGAGTGTATGTTTGTTTTAAAATACTAAAAAAAAAGAAGCAATTTGTTATGTAGTGGTTTATGTAGTGGCATACACTACACAAT
>NW_015163707.1:65331-65562 GCF_001447785.1 Gekko japonicus | reverse complement strand
CATTCCAACGGCAATCCTCAGTACCTTGGCTGGCTGAGCTCACCGGGGCTTCTTGCTGAGAATACCGGTCGGGGATCACACGGCACACATGTTCGCCCTTGGCCATTCTTCAAACAGCCCTGAGATCATCTTCTGCAGCTACGTGAGCATATAAACAAGCTTTGCCTCCAGGTTGCAAGAAGGATCACAATGGTGCTAGCTCTCAAATGGCACTCCTTAGCGGAGCGATCC
>NW_015163707.1:63948-64063 GCF_001447785.1 Gekko japonicus | reverse complement strand
ACAGAAACGAACAATCTGTCCACTTTGTCCAGACTGAGTAGATTGAAACATTCTAAACCCGGTCATGAAGACGTGCAAGGGGCCTCAAGTTCACTCACTGTCTCAATTGTGGCGG
>NW_015163707.1:38439-63689 GCF_001447785.1 Gekko japonicus | reverse complement strand
TCTCGTCGCGAGTGTGGCGCCACCGTCTCTCTAATCGTCTAAGTTCTCGTTTCAGCGCCCACAACCCCTGGGTATACCAGGGGGCATGCCTACCGCGAGTACAGAGAAGACGCCTGGGAGTGATCTCGTCGATGGCAGCGGAGAGCCAGACATTCCAGTCCTCTACCATCTCATCCAACGAGTCGCCAGGGGGCCTCGGATCCCGCAGAGCCCTCTTCTCCTTCTTCTTATTCTTCTTCTTCTTCTTCTTCTTCTTCTTCTTCTTCTTCTTCTTCTTCTTCTTCTTCTTCTTCTTCTTCTTCTTCTTCTTCTTCTGTTTCTAGTGTCCTAGCCTCACTGCTGGACCTCCTGATGGCACCTGGTATTTTGGCCACTGTGTGACAAAGTGTTGGACTAAGTGGGCCATTGGCCTGATCCAACATTGGCTTCTCTTATGTTCTTATCTCAACCCATTTGGACCTGGCAGTCCAGCGGACCTTAAAGAGCACCATTGAGTACAGATGAGTTAGCATTGCCAGGGTGAGCCTGGAAATCAATGGGAGGGTTGGGGAGTGGGGGCATAGGGCGTTATCACTGGCAGCGTCACTGATGTCACTATGTTGCTTCCAAGCCCACCTCAAAAGTGACATTGCGTAGCTCTAGGAATCCCGGGAAACTCAATGATGGATCACAGAGTTTCCAGCTATTCCTAGAGCTACCCTACTGGTGCAGATGCCAGCAGCATTTAAAAATATATATGTATTTCTCCTGCTGCTACTCAGAGTGGTGGTGCGGAACAGCAACAATGGGCAGGAGGCCACCTTAGGGTGAGTTGCTACCTACCATGGGGAATGCTTATGTCCTCCCACTCCTGGGAATAGACAGCATTCCCCTTGGAGGTACATTTTGATGCTCATCTGATTTAGCCCTCAGTTCCTGATCCACTAAGAGACAGGTGCAGAAAATTAAGGGGCCAGTCTTCCTGCTAGGCTGGTTACAGGGTTGGAGCTTCATTCCCCGGCAGCACAGCAAGACCCCAAGTCTTGGCCTGGTTGCACCAATGTTGCTCCTTCCTTCGCCTCAGATAAAATATTTAACGCCTGTCCTTGGGGAGGAGGGGAAAAAAAGGATCCAGGACATGGAGATCTTTATTTTTATTTTTGCATGAATGGATATTTTCATGAATTTCAGCCCATTGTTTTGACTCAGTTTTGCTATATAAAAAAAAGAGAGAGTGATATTTTGCACTTTTGAATTTACAGCATCGTTTTAGTTTTTGATACACGTAAAGAGCCAGTTTGGTGTAGTGGTTAAGTGCATGGACTCTAATCTGGGAAAATGGGGTTTGAGTCCCCACTCCTCCACTCGCAGCTGCTGGATGACCTTGGGCAAGCCATAGTTCTGTCAGAGCTGTCCTTGAAAAAGAGCCATTTCTGTCAAGAGATCATTCAGCCCCACCTACCTCACAGGGTATCTGATGTGGGGAGGGGAAAGGGAAGGAGTTTGGAAGCCGCCCTGAGACTCCAAATGAAGGGTGGGGTATGAATCCAATCTCCTCCTCTCTTCTTCTCTAAAGAGGTCAGCTCCTGTCCTGGATGGCTCAGACTAGCGCAATCTTGTCAAATTTGAGAAGCAAAGCAGGGTTGACCTTGGTCAGTATTTGCATCTTTCATATGTAAATGTGTGTGCACCTGGAAGTCACAGCGACCTCTGGTGACTGACCTCTACTGGGGGGCCTGGAGGATATTCAGAGGTGGCTGAGTGAAGCCTGCCCCCACCTCCCCACAGCTGGTATTCCAAGGAGGTCTCCCATCCAAGTACTTGCCAGAGTCGACCCTCCTTAGCTTCCAAGATCTGACAAGATCAGGCTTGTCTGGGCTATCCAGGTCAAGTCAACCCTGGTCAGTATTTGGACGGGAGACCACCAAGGAATACCAGGGCTGTGACAAAGAGGCAGGCAATGGAAAACCACCTCTGGACATCTCTTGCCCTGAAAACCCTTATGGGGTGTCCATACGTTGCCCGCAACTTGATGGCAACTTGATGGCACTTTCCACCAGACAAGTCAGCTCTCTCCGTTTCTCCTAGGTTCACCATTCAGTATATTCAGTTGAAATGAGAGCTGGACAGGGGTCATTTCCTGCAGGAGCGCACAGGAGCACAGCTCCAGCAGTAAAGAGCCCAGGGGACGGGCACATGCAACAAGCCCCGCCCCCTGCTCCCAGAAGCCCTCAGTCAGAGCAAGAAGCAGCCAGGTAAATTGCAGAGCGCCCCCCAGTCCGAAACAGTCCAGTGGCACCTTTGGGACCAAGTTTTATTCAGGTACAAGCTCTCCCTCCTCTGCGAGGACAGATCTGCACGTTTCCCCCCCCCCCAATAGCTATCAATCCAAAACAGTCCAGTGGAGCCTGAGTGGTGGGTGTTGCCTTCTGACACACTTCCGGTGATGCCAGGGGGTGTGACATATGCAAATAAGATATGCTAATGAGTTATGCTAATGAGCTCCTGCACCTCTTTTTCTACAAAATGACCCCTGGAGCTGGATTTCTCTTTGGAAAGGCTGCCGTCATCCTCAAATGTTAGAGGTCCATCTGTGGTCCCACACCTGTTATTCCCATTCCCCGCGAACTCCTAAACCCCTTGGGAAGCCAACGTTTCGGAGAAGTGTAGGCAGACTCTCCCATTGTTCATCCTGAAATAGTTTGCATAGAAGCACTTCGTTACCCCCCGGAGGCAGATATATTGACTTCGGCTCAACCGGAGACCATTAAAACCCTAAAACATTAATCCGTTTGATTCACAGTTGACTTGGGAAGGTAACATAAATAGATACCTGAGTAGAAAAGATGAAGCCGTTTGCAGACTCCTGGAGCCCCAAGTAGTCCCATTGAAAATCATTACAGCGCCGGCATAGAAACCTGGAGTGAATTCACTTTTATTTACTCGCTTTGTTGTCCACGGGCAGTGGAGTTGCCAAAATGCCCCGAGATTAATGGCTTTGTGGAGTCCCTCCTAAGAAAGGTAAATGAGATCATGCAATATTTAGGCATAATATACACGGGCTGTCACATTTTTTCCAGTTTCAGCGCTGCGCTTTCTCAGACCGGCCATGTAATATTTTATAAATGGGAATGATGAGAAAGCCGAAGGTTTCCTGGAAGGGAGAGACAGCGTTTTGCGCAATGATTCTTGTTGTGGTTGCAGTGGGTAAGACACTGCAAAATTTGTCCTAGCAAGCAGCCTCCCAGGAAGAGGCAACAGTGAACTGGGTGGGAGGGATTGGCTCAGAGGAAGAGCCTCTGCTTTGCATGCAGAAGGTCTTAGGTTCAATCCCCGGTATCACCAGTTAAAAGGTCCAGGCGGTAGGTGATTGTGGAAGACATCTGCCTAGGACCACGGGGAGTCACTGCTGGTCTGAGTAGACAATACTGACTTTGATGGACCAAGGGTGTGGTTCAGTAGAAGGCAGCTTCATGCATGTATAAGAACTTTACAAGGCTTCATTTCATTGGCCTGATCCAACATGGCTTCTCTTATGTTCTTATGTCTGGGGCAGTGATGCTCTGTATCTTTGGTGCTTGGGGGGCATGGTGGGAGGGCTTCTGGAGTTCTGGCCCTGCTGTTGGACCTCCTGATGGCACCTGGGTTTGGGCCACTCTGGGTGCGTTCAGATGGGGGCTTTCTGCCGGCATAAACTGGCACCTGGGTTAGGGCCACTCTGATGGCACTTGGACCTCCTGATGGCATCTGGGTTTGGGCCACTCTGGGTGCGTTCAGATGGGGGCTTTCTGCCGGCATAAATGAGATCACACTTACCTCCATTTTGCAGTTCCCATCGGTGTACGCCCAGTCACACACTGCGGCCGTCGGCGTTAAAAAAAAACACAGTTTGAACATGCGCATAGGCAGCGCATAGGCAGCATAGGCACAGAATGGCGATCTTTACGCATGCTCAACCCCCCCCCATTACATTTAAACTTTAAAGGTAAGGACTTACCTTTAAAGTTTAAAGCCCAAACTGGCCTCCCTTAAGTCCCGGACTCCTCCGGATAGGTAAAGCAAGGGATTTTTTTTTTTTTTTTACAAACGCTCAGGGCGAAGCTTCACCCAAGCGCATATCGCTTAGAGTTTAAAAAAAAATGGCAGGGAAAACCGGTATACTGAGTGCAACGGTTGCTTCCGATGTACCCCGGTGTCTGATCGCTCTCCACCGGTGCCTAGCCATTTCTGTCGGAAGCCTGAGGCTTCCGGTTTTCCCCACCATTTTTTTTTAAAAAAACAGAGCGATATGCGCTTGGGCGAAGCTTCGCCCTGAGCGTTTGTAAAAAAAAAAAAAAAATCCCCTGCTTTACCTATCCGGAGGAGTCCGGGACTTAAGGGAGGCCAGTTTGGGCTTTAAACTTTAAAGGTAAGTCCTTACCTTTAAAGTTTAAATGTAATGGGGGGGGGGGTTTGAGCATGCGCAAAAATCGCCATTCTGTGAATGGCTGCCTATGTGCATGCTCAAACTGTGTGTGTGTGTTTTTTTTTAAAAAAAAAAACACACACCGACGCCCGCAGCGTGTGACCGGGCATACACCGATGGGAACCGCAAAATGGACGTAAGTGTGATCGCGTTTCTGCCGGCATAAACTGCACTGGTTCCAACCGGTGCAGTTTATGCCGGCAAAAAGCCCCCGTCTGAACGCACCCTCAGTATACCATCACTTGGGACCTAGTGGCAGAGTGCAACGGTGTAAAGGGCTTTACATCGGTTAGGGACAGGAGGCAGATGTTTGCCGTCTGAACGCCGGTGATTACAGCGATTGCAACTGGCACCTATACTGCTGTAAAGCCCCCGTCTGAACGCACCCTATGTGACACAGAGTGTTGGACTGGATGGGCCATTGGCCTGATCCAACATGGCTTCTCTCATGTTCTTATGTCTGGGGCAGTGATGCTCTGTTTTCTTCATGCTTGGGGGGTCAACAGTGGGAGGTCTTCTGGAGTTCTGGCCCTGCTGGTGGACCACCTGATGGCACCTGGGCTTTCGCTACTGTGTGACACAGAGTGTTGGACTGGATGGGCCATTGGCCTGTTCCAACCTGGCATCTCTTATGTTCTTGTAGTTGCAGAGTTCATTCTTATCCCTAAAGCTCTAGACATGGACTGGGCACTTGGATTAAAACAGAGAAGAGCACTCATTTCCATCCTACACTTGTGAACAAAGTGGATTAACGGGATATTTCAGAGGTGTATTTTAACATGTTCTGAAACCCGTGTAACATGTTTTGCCCTGTAATTCTGTTCAAAGATACTTAAATTGGGATGGCAGAGTTAGAGGGGGGAAAACGTTGTTTTTTTGTGCTGCAAGCATACCTCCATTTTCTAGCATTTAGAAACAGAATGAGATTTTTAATTTCCCCCGGATCTATAGGAGTTTGAGTTAATTAGGAGTCAATGAGCCACAAAAATCATTAGCATCCTAATGCCTGATCGTTCATGTGGTTAGTCTTCAGAAACATCTCTAAAGGGATTGTACTTGTGCCGGATTGTACGCGATCATTTGTCTGTCACCATTTGGTGCGAACAGGGGTCATTTCCTGCAGGAGCGCACAGGAGCGGAGCTCCAGCAGTAAAGAGCCCAGGGGGCGGGCACATGCAACAAGCCCCACCCCTTGCTCCCAGCAGCCCTCAGTCAGAGCAAGAAGCAGCCAGGTAAGTTGCAGAGCTCCCCTCAGCCCCCCGGTCCAAAACAGTCCAGTGGCACCTTTAAGACCAAGTTTTATTCAGGTACAAGCTCTCCCTCCTCTGTGAGGACAGATCTGCACGCCCCCCCCCCAATAGCTAGCAATCCAAAACAGTCCAGTGGAGCCTGAGCAGTGGGCGTTGCCTTCTGACACACTTCCGGTGATGTCAGGGGTGTGTGGCACATGCGAATAAGTTATGCTAATGAGCTCCTGCACCTCTTTTTCTACGAAATGATCCCTGGGTGCGAACACATCCCAGGGCCATGCCGTTGGGTTTCCATTAGATTCCTGATAACCTGTGCTTTTGTGTCATTAAAATGTCCCTAAATTACAAATGACCTCCAGACGACAGAGATCAGTACACCCAGGGTTGCTGGCTCTGGGTGGGGAAATATCTGAAAATTTGGAGCGGGGTGGGATGTGGTTTGGGGAGAGACTTCAGCAGGGAACAATGTACAAAGAGCTCTCTCAGCCCCACCTACCTCACAGGGTGCCTGTGGTGGGGAGGGGAAAGGAAAGGAGATGGTAAGCCTCTCTAAGACTCCTTTGGGTAGTAAACGGTGGGGAATAAATCCAGACTCCTCCTCCTCCTCCTCTTCTTCCTCCTCCTCCTCTTCTTCTTCCAGTCCACCTCTAAAGCAGCCATTTTGTTTTCTCCAGGGGAACTGTCACGGCTCAGGTGGGGTGTCACCTGACACTGCCACCATTCTGGTTCCAGGCTCCCTTGAGAAGGCCCAGAGCACCCTCCCAAGACCTTCAGACCTCCCTTTTGGCCGAATGACAGGCGTGAGGACCAGGCAGAGTGAACAAGGAAAAGGTTTATTTTATAGGAGGTCAAACAACAAGGTGTAGGAACAATAACAGTAAGTGGGTGAAAAGAAAAGAAATCAAATGCCCTAACGCGTCTAAATAGACATTGTCCCTAGCTCACTATTCCAAGTGACACCAGACTACTCACCCTTCCCTAAGGATGAGAGTTTCTCCCTGCAGCAGCCTCCCTTCTGGCTCAGCACTCTGGAAGAAAGAACAGCCTTTGCTCTGGCACCAGCCCTTTTGTTCCCCAGCCCTCTTCTTCCCTATTGGTCAATTTTGGCTCCAGAACCTCTCAGGGGCTTCTGGGAGTTGTAGGCCCAGCCTCACCTAGCCAGGCTCCCTGGGCCTAGTAGGCCTCTGGTGGCACAGCCCAGAGCATGACAGGAACTGATCTGTTACATCTGGCAACCAGTTGTAATGCTGGGAGATTTCCAGCCCCGTCCTGGAGGTTGACAACCCTACCTGACCTCCAAAGCATCTCACAAACCGAAGGCCTCGGCTTCCTTTACGGAGTCAATCCATCTCATGCTGGGTCTTCCTCTTTCTCTATTGCCTTCAAGTTCTTTCTCGAATTATTGTCTTTCCCAGTGAGTCTTGTCGGCTCATGAAGGGACCAGATTGGATCCAACCCATTTTTTTAAAATGTTGTCAGCTCTCTTGAGCAGATGTCTGGACATTTGGCTGGCGACATCCTCCACACAAACAAACAAACGAGCCCCCACATCGACTCCCCCACCTCAGTGACTCTGTGGAAACTGGAAGAGATCCATTCACGATCTCCTGGTGCCGTTTCCAACCTGAGTCGTGATTTTGGAATACTGGCGGTTGGCACCCCGGAAACCACCCCATGTAGCAACTTTGGCTGCCCTAAGAAAGGACCTAATACTCACAGGGATCACAGTGAGAACACTCAACAATAACAAGACCATACCCCGCAAAATCTGGTGATCTATATTGTAAATGATGCACAAACCAGTGAGGTGGAGAGAAGTATAGATATAGGGACTTACCTGTATAGAGTTGGTAGTTGTGAATTATTGTATGATTTACTCATACGGTGGGGAAACGTGGAATGCTGGAACTAATGATACTATTGTACCTTACTACTGCATGTTTATGATGTGAGCGACATTTAAAGAGTTTTGTACACTATATTGATTTCTCACTGCCTGTTGTATGATATTACTGATACTCAGTTGTTTTGTAAGTTACACTTAATCCTATAATGTTGTTTACAATAGATATAGCCAGATTTTACACAGTATGGTCTTGTTATTGTTGAGTGTCACCATCATGATCCTTGGGAGTATTAGGTCCTTTCTGTGGTTTTGCTATTGATAAGAAAGGAGTTGGCACGTTTTTCTGCATGTGGTGATGGAAAGCACTGTCAAGTCAGCGCTGAATTATGGCAACCCGGTAGGATTTTCAAAGCAAAGGAGGATGTCTGTCTCTCTCTCTGTCTTTCTGTCTTCCATCCATCCATCCATCCATCCATCCATCCATCCATCCATCCATCCATCCATCCATCCATCCATCCATCCATCCATCCATCCATCCATCCATCCATCCATCCATCCATCCATCCATCCATCCATCCATCCATCCATCCATCCATCCATCCATCCATCCATCCATCCATCCATCCATCCATCCATCCATCCATCCATCCATCCATCCATCCATCCATCCATCCATCCATATCTATCATCTATCTATCTATCTATCATCTATCTATCTATCTATCATCTATCTATCTATCTATCATCTATCTATCTATCTATCATCTATCATCTATCATCTATCATCTATCATCTATCTAATCCATCTATCTTCCATCCATCCATACATCTGTCTGTCTCTCTATCTGTCTATCTTCCTTCCATCCATCTGTCTGTCTGTCTATCTATCATCCATCCGTCTGTCTGTCTGTCTGTCTATCTATCTATCTATCTATCTATCTATCTATCTATCTATCTATCTATCTATCTATCTATCTATCTATCTATCTATCTATCTATCTATCTATCTATCTATCTATCTATCTATCTATCTATCTATCTATCTATCATCTATCATCTATCATCTATCTAATCCATCTATCTTCCATCCATCCATACGTCTGTCTGTCTGTCTGTCTATCTTCCTTCCTTCCATCCTTCTGTCTGTCAGTCATCTATCTATCTATCTATCTATCTATCTATCTATCATCTATCTATCATCATCTTCCATCCATCTATCTATCTATCTGCCTGTCTGTCTTTTTGCCTGCCTGCCTGCCTGTTTCTCTGTCTTCCATCCATCCATCCATCCATCCATTTGCTCTGACCTGGATAGCCCGGACTAGCCTGATCCTATCAGATCTTGGAAGCACAGAAGGGTCAGCCTTGGCTAGCCCTTGGATGGGAGACCACTAAGGAAGTCCAGGGTCGCAACACAGAGACAGGCAAAGGCAAACCACTTCTGAATGTCCCTTGCCTTGAAAATCCTATGGGTTCACCATAAGTCATCTGTGACTTAATGGCAAAATCTATCTAAAATACTTCAAGTTACTTTCAATGCCGGTTTCCTTCAGCTTACAGGGTTGAATCCTGTCAGCTTTCACATTCCATCTTACCCTCCTTGCTACAGCCTTTCTACCATGCAAGTTTCAGCATTCCTCGATGCGGACCTTTGGTGTCCAAAGGGGAGAGGGCTTCTGTCTTTCTCATCGGCAGAAAAGCTGGTTAGAACCCACCGTTGGAGTGAACAACTCAGCACGCCTGGACCTTGGGGGGCGCTACATCACTCTACGTTTGTATAGGTGTTATCTCCTTGAATGGGATGCCTCTCTGTGTCTCAACCTGGGAGCTGCCCTCTGATTTCTCTTCTCTCTCCCTCTATCCTCTCCCTCACCTTCCATGGCCTTCCATGGAGACACATGTCTCTGCAGGTCCCTTCTGTAGAGACAATGCCCTTTCACGTATGATGCCAGAAAAACTGGCCATTTGTGATGGGGAAAGTACTCTTTAGATTACGCTTCTTTCTCTTCTTTTGACTGAAGCCTGAATACTGGATCTACTTGATCCAGGAAACTGGACCTACTTGAATAAATGTAAGTTTACTTTTTTTTTGCAATATACATTTCTTGGGAGATTTATTTACAGTGCTCAGTATCACGCTTCTATGACTGGGCAAACTCTGCTATATTAACCAAATATCCCAGTCCCCACCCACCATTTTCTTCAAATATCTAGGGTGCAGGCCAATCAAATAAAGCACTTTTCATTTACAGAAGGGAGAGAAGAAGTTAGCGAAAAAAGAGAGTCCAAGAGCCCAAGGGGCTGTGGCTCAGTGGTAGAGCATCTGCTTGGTATCCAAAAGGTCCCAACTTCAGTCCCCAACATCTCCAGTTAGAAGGTCCCAGCAGTAAGTGAGGTGAAACACGTCTGCCTGAGATTCCAAAGAGTTTCTTCTGGTCTGAATCAGGCCCATAGCTACAGTGGGGCTTCTGGGGGTTCCACCCCCTTTCTTAAAGGTACAGCCCCACAAGAATGTCCCCTGTAAATGCTTTTAAACTTTTCTTTAAAGGCATGCACTCCTTTAAGCAGAGTGGGGTGCTGTAGCTGACTAATTCCTGCACTGAGTGAGGGGGCTGGAGTAGGTGATCTCTAAGATCCCTTCTAACTCTGTGTCAAGAAACTGGTCTCCTTGTTTTCCTGCCTAAGTGTTCGCTTTCTTGACTATAGAAGCCATCACCCCTACCTGCTGGCTTGTTCTCAGAATTGTTGCTTAGGCTGGCAGAAGTGATTAACTTGCAGCAGCTGAGAACTGTCATCTCAAGTGGTCGACAGCTTGCAATGTCGAGATCGATCCTGGTAACAGCTTTCTACTCGCTAAATGGCTTTTATTTCTGCACTGAGAACTTCAGGGTGAAAAAAATCCCCACAAGACACAAAATCCTGGCTACGGGCCTGGTCTGAGTAGACAATACTGACTTTGATGGACCAATGGTCTGATACAGTATAAGGCAGTTTCATGTGTTCATGAACAATATAGCCACCATTATTATTGGTGGATTTGGGCTGGGGGGGGGGGTTGGGGGGGGAAATATTACCAAATAATTTCTAACGCTGAATTGGCCTAAAATCCACTGAAAGCTCTTGGAATTTCAATGAAAGCCAAAAATCTCCAGTGTGAGGAAAGAGATTTGGTCTCCTCATGGGAAAGTTCCTTATATGGAGACATGGAAGGCTATAATTAAGAATAGACTCCAGGGGTTAGGATTCGATTATCAGACATCGACACCGTAAAACAAATGAAGCCCTCAGTATGGAGATGGATGCAACAAGTACCTTACTGAGGGTGTGGCGTGTACCCTCACCAGTGTTCTTTGGTGTTCTTTTCTTTTGTACTTCTTTGGCTCAAGTGCTTAAGACGCTGAGCTGCAGGCTGTGGAAGGTCAGTAGTTCAGCAGTTTGAGACCCGGGTGCCGCAAGACGGAGTGAGCTCCCGTCTCTAGTTCCAGCTCCTGCCAACCTAGCAGTTCGAAAGCAAGAAATTGCAAGTAGCTAAATAGGTACCACTTCAGTGGGAAGGGAACAGCGTTCCGTGCACCTTGGTGTTTAGTCATGCCGGCCACATGACCACGGAAACATCTTCGGACAGCACTGGCTCTTCGGCTTTGAAACGGAGATGAGCACCGCAACCCTAGAGTCGGACTCGACTGGCTTTCGAGCAAGAGAACCTTTACCTTTAAGCTATTTACAAGACCTAATGATCCCTCATCATAGAAGAACATTTATGCTTCAGGATTTTTATCTTATTATACATGCATTGACTACTGCAAGAATATTATATGCTAAATATTGGAGAAAAGATGAAATACCTCCAAAAGAAGAAATGATTACCAGGACTCTTGAAACAGCTGAGATGGATAAACTGACTTTATTGTTAAGAGGACAACAGGAAGAAATATTCTAGTTTACATGGTCAAGATTTTATACATGGCTGGAGGACTATACTAAAGAAAATACATAGACTCATAAGAACACAGCCTTCATTTACAATTATTAGCAGAATATACATAAACAAGTAAAATGGTATTAAAAGTAAGCAGTACTTAGATGGATAGTAAGAGGTAACATAACAGATATTATTAAGATATAATGGATCCCCCAACTTCTATGTTTTATTTGTTTGTTTGCCTTTGTCGGATATAAAATAAAATCATATATGAAAAAAAAGAAGAGCATTTATGCTCATGTTGTGCGGTTGAATTCTTTTCCTTTGCCCATACTGGAAACGCCAAATGGCAGGCATAGCGAATTTGAACAGAGTTTGTAAATGTGAATCTGGTCTGTTCGGAGCATGTTTTGTCAGAGGGTGAAATCTGCTCAGGTCTGAGAGAAAGGTCCTTGCTTTTAGGAAGTGGGAAGGCTTGGTGGGGCTCTTGCTCAGCAGGGTTTCTGATTGGCTGCTGAATATCTGATAACCAGTGCAGATTAAAAATTTTAAGGTAAAGGTTTGCCTTGCTCGAAAGCCATTAAAATCCGACTCTAGGGACGCGCTCATCTCCGTTTCCAAGCCGAGAAGCCAGCGCTGTCTGAAGATGTTTCTGTGGTCACGTGGACAGCATGACTAGACGTTGAGGTGCACGGAACGCTGTTACCTTCCCACTGAAGTGGTACCTATTTATCTACTTGCAATTTCTTGCTTTCAAACTGCTTGGTTGGCTGGGGCCATAGATGGGAGCTCACTCCATCATGCGGCACTCGGGTCTCGAACTGCTGAAATACTGACCTTCTGGTCTGCAGTTCAGTGTCTTAACCACTTGAGTCACCACAGCCCCTGCAGATTAAAATAGGTTATCTAAAAAAAAATCAGCTTTTCTATGTGGATGAAGATTAGAAAACTACCTTACTGTTGTTGTTCAGTTGCACAACCAAGTCCGACTCTTTGCATCTATATGGCTAAGTAATAAAGATGCTGAACGTCACTTACTAAACCCTTTAGATAAATGGGCTCCAATTATTGATAAAATGAATTTGGATAAGTTCGATTGGGAACGTATAAGGTCCCCGAAATTTAAGATGCTTGTCTTAGGGTGAGAGTTTGTTACTTGTGTTTTCAGTATTTGAAGTTTAGTTAGACATAATGGGTTGTGCAGCCTTTTAACTCGATAGGGCTCTCAGTGTCATCAACTGAATAACATTTTTTTTTTGTAGTTTTGTTTCTTTACTCTGTGCTTAATCAATTTTATCAAAAATGTAATGTTATTTCTCTGTACTTATGTATTACGAGGAAGTTCTAAATTTAATAAACAGGTATTAAAAAAAAAGTCCCACTCTTCGTGACCCCATGGACCAGATCCCGCTAGGCCTTCCTGTCTTCCGTCGTCCTCCAGAGTTTGCTCAATTTCATGTTCGTTGCATCTATGACACTGTCTAACCATCTCATCCTTTGCCATCTCCGTCTTCTTTGATCTTCAATCTTTCCCAGCATCAGTGTCTTCTCCAGTGAGTGCTCCCTTCTCATTGGGTGGCCAAAACTACCTTAAGGTAAAGGTAAAGGTTTCCCTTGCTCGAAAGCCAGTTGAATACGACTCTAGGGATGCAGTGTTCATCTCTGTTTCCAAGCTGAAGACATTTCCGTGGTCATGTGGCCGGCATGACTAAATGCCAAGGTGCACGGAATGCTAAAACTACCTTAGTAGTCACTAAATATTTAGCTGCAGTGATTGCCCATAAAATTCTTTGTGGGACAACGTTGTGGCCTGCAAAGGAGGAACTGTATTGCCATCTTGGATAGGTTTAATTTACTGTTTCGATTGGTGTTTTCAATTATGCATTAATTGTATTTTTAAATGTTTCACAAGGTTGTAAATCACCCAGATATGCATAAGACCAATAAATAATGTTTTTAAAATAATTAAAAAATGGATCTCAATCTATTTGAGACCTTTGAGTCAAAAGAACAGAAATCTAAGAAGGAGAAGAAGAAGAAGAAGAAGAAGAAGAAGAAGAAGAAGAAGAAGAAGAAGAAGAAAGAACTTTCCTTCTGTGATTCGATAGCAAATGCCACAACATATATATTTGGTTTGAGCAGATTAGATTCCTGTTTGAAATACGTTATTAAAAAAAAATCATCCGAAAACACACACGCAATATGTATCCAAATTAAAATGGTGTAAATAGAAGTTAATGAACACGATTGCCCAAGTTATTAGAACTTTCTGCATGAAAACATTTAATGCAATTTGCCCGTATTTACCATTCCCGGCAGTGCTGCCGCCCGCAGTTCAATAGTTCAGTTTCTCCAGTTTTCTAATTGCTTTCAGCAGACCTTAAAAAAAGCATTTATGTTTCAGGATATAAACTAAATGGAATAAATTACCTGCGATCACATCAAATGCAAACAGAAAAGTGATTATTGTATGCCGGGGCACTGGATGTTTCTTCCCCTTTGAGGCGCATGCAGAAGAATTAAAAAGCTTCGTTAGCAGAGAAGTGCAACAAACCTCTGTGATCTAAGCATTAGCAAACCATAGGCATATTCAGTTTAATTTAATTGGTATATTTAAGGGGAGGGTGCCCCCCCCCCATTGAACTGACATTTCTATTCATTTATCTTGACAGCAACTAATTCATGGAACGGTGGCAGGGTAAATAAGGCATAAATAATAAAGTGTGTTCATAATTTTGCTTTATATGTAACATGGAATATTTATACACCTGCACGGAGAGACAGTGGAACACTTCCATCTCGAGGTCCAGAAACATTATTTGGTTCCTGAAATATACTGGGTTCGAGACGCATATAGTGATCGGCTCATAGTTTATTAGTGATTTCAGCTTAACTCTAAGAGAACTGTAGCAGGGCTGGAGCCCTGTTTATATGCATGCAAAACATTCCACCACACACACACCCCGTGATAGGCTATTGTAATGTACTCCGCCATGACCACGTGCGCGACCGTTGGGCCATGCGGTCAGGCCAAACAGCAGAGCTTCGCTCCCCTGAGAACAATAGCCGAGCGGATCCTAGCCCGCACCTATCAGAGGGCCAGGTCCGCGGCCGAGAGCCTATGGGACTCTCGGCCACTGTAAATAGCCTATAGAGAAGTAGGGGGTGTGTTTTGGTGGTGGGTTTTATGGGCATAAATACCGGCCTGCGAGCCGGCAGTCTTTTGTCTTGTTCTATCCTAATAAAAGTACTTTGCTGAAACCACTCAACGTTTCTCAGTACTTTTCAGCTATTTACAAAATATTACTACTCGATAGCTTTATTTCAGAGTCCTGGTCGGCTATTGTTCTTGTGCTCTGAGCTCAGCCAGTCTCTAGGGTGATTCTATTAGGGATGGTTCAATCCCAATACATAACAGTTCCCAACTGTGAGATGTTTGGGTCCAAA
Source organism: Gekko japonicus (assembly GCF_001447785.1). Taxonomy (NCBI): domain Eukaryota; kingdom Metazoa; phylum Chordata; class Lepidosauria; order Squamata; family Gekkonidae; genus Gekko; species Gekko japonicus. The sequence continues at coordinate 48,780 of NW_015163707.1, read as the reverse complement.
ATTCATACAGATTCTGGAAGCAACTATGCTGAATCCTGGGCAAACCTGTGGGAGAGATTTGGATGAGGAGAATGAAGACTTCCTCACTGAGGCGCTTCTCATACGCCAGGGCCCTCCAAAAGGGTGCCCACCAAGTGGTTTTAAAAAGTGGGTGGGGCCAGGTGGAACACTTGCTCAGCGGGGCTTCTGATTGGCCACTAAAGTTCTGATGCCCAATGCAGACTATAATAACACTGTTTCAGTGGCAGCTGGCCACCACAGTGTCTCTTACCTTGAAAACCCTACAGCAGGGGATTCCCAACATTTTTGAGCCTGAGGTCACATTTGGAATTCAGACACGGTCGATTTCATGTTACCTTTTTAAATCACACGGTTTCCGTTATTGACCTGTCATGGAGGAAACCGGTAGAGGGACGGCTGTTTCAGGCAGCATTTCCCTTCCGGTAAGGCGCCCCAAAAGCTTTGTATCTTTTCGCATTTCCACCATATGTGAAAATATGTCCCTATATTATGGTTGCACCTCCAGCAGTTTCCGACTTTTTAAATTATTTTGAACATTTTATTGGAAGCGCTATGACACTGATTCGGCAGCCTATTTCAGCGCTCCCAATAGACCATTAAAAAAAAGAGAGAGGAGAGATTGCGTGTCGGGGGGGGGGAAGGGCACAAAAAACCCGTCACTGGAGGAAGCGCTACGGGGCATTTTACACAGCCCACTGTAGCGATTCAGATCCGGAAGAATTTATTTATTTATTTAAATTTATAACCCCCCCTCCCCGCAAACGGGCTCAGGGCGGCGCACAGATGGGGCCAATGCCCAATTGTTGTTGTTGTTCAGTCACACAGTCGAGTCCGACTCTTCGTGACCCCATGGACCAGATCACGCCAGGCCTTTCTGTCTTCCGCCGTCCTCTGAAGTTGGCTCAGTTTCATGTTCGTTGCATCTATGACACTGTCTAACCATCTCATCCTTTGCCATCTCCGTCTTCTTTGACCTTCAATCTTTCCCAGCATCAGGGTCTTCTCCAGTGAGTGCTCCCTTCTCATTTGGTGGCCAAAGTATTTGAGCTTCAGTTTCATTATCTGGCCTTCCAGGGAACAGTCAGGGTTGATTTCTTTTAGGATTGACTGATTTGATCTTCTTGCAGTCCAAGGGACTCTCAGGAGTCTTCTCCAGCACCATAGTTCAAAAGAATCTATTCTTCGGCACTCGGCCTTCCTTATAGTCCAACTCTCGCAGCCATACATGACTACTGGGAATACCCTTGCTTTGACCATGTGGACTTTTGTTGGCAGGGTGATGTCTCTACTTCTTATCACGCTGTTTAGGTTCGCCATCGCTTTCCTCCCAAGGAGCAGGCGTCTTTTAATTTCATGGCTGCTGTCACAGTCTGCGGTGATCTGGGATCCCAGGAACGTGAAGTCTGTCACTACTTCCACGACTTCCCCTTCTATTTGCCAAGGAGTGATGGGGCCGGATGCCATAATCTTAGCCCAATACATAACACATTAAAACTGCATGTAAAAACATTCAATACAACTTAAGTGCTCGCCATAATATCTAACAAGGGAACCGATGACGTCATCAGGATAGTATCCTTAGGGGCCACAGCTCCACGCAGTACCACCATTTTAGCGCTCACGGCAAGTTGGTAATAAAGGGCTAGGACAGATAGTAATAGTCGTAGACAGATGGTAACAGTCGTGGCGGCTCCTACTCAAACACCTGGCAGAAGAGCTCCGACTTGCAGGCCCTGCGGAAGAAGGGATTGAAGACCTGAGGAAAGCAGTTTTTGTTGACAACGCCTCAGACACGATTCCCAAGCAGGAGACAACCGACATTGCATTAACAGGTAAATACAGGTAAAATAACAAATAACAGGTAAAAAACAGGTAAACCATTAACAGCTGGTTACTAAAACGGGTCTGTTTGAAATGACAGAAGAAGAAAAATGATAGTAACCAGTTCCTGAAACGGAATAGATCGGCTGTCTGAAATCCTTCACAATGTGGTGGGTACAGCCATAAAATGGTCACCACAAAAGGATTGCTGCAGGAGGTGGGACCATCCACAAGATGGCTGCCGCAGCTTACCCTCAGTCACATAGTGAGGAGTCTTATGTTTTGGAGGCAGCTGCTACCAAAGCAATGTTTTGTTTTTAAATCTACACAGTCAACCAAATTTCCAATTGACGGTCAGAAGTCTTGCTGGGCAAAAGGCCCACAAGGTTTTTTGGTGTAGTGGTTAAGTGCGTGGACTCTAATCAGGGAGAACCGGGTTTGATTCCCCACTTCTCCACTTGCAGCTGTTGGATGACCTTGGGCAAGCCATAGTTCTGTCAGAGCTGTTCTCTCTCAGCTTCACCGACCTCACAGGGTGTCTGTTGTGGGGAGGGGACAGGGGCGGAGTTTGTAAGTCGCTCTGAGACTCCAAGTGAAGGACGGGGTATAAATCCAATCTACCCCTCCTCTTCTTCTTCTTCGACTTGAGGGCAAAGAAACCTCCCCAGAAAGAACAAAAAAGGAAAGAAGGAGGTAAATAAAGCCTGCCCAAGACTGCTTGCTCCTTATAATCTTTTAACCAAACTTTGATCCACAAAGACTTATTATGACATTCACCTTATTATCGCCTCCGCGGCTTTATTTATCACTCTGTATTTCGGTGAGTCAGGTAGGCGCACGAAAGGAAAGAAAACAGCCAGCATCAGGCATTTGAAGAAACCAGATGTTTCTCAGAACACTATTATTAGCTCCACTGTTGCTACAACTGGATTAATGTTAAGTGTAAAAAAAAATGTGCTCCTCATAACTCGCCGTGCCGTATCCGTGTCATAAAAGCCCCAATCTAAGCCTCCCAAGGGAGAAGCCTCAAGAGATGGCGAGGATCTAATCCTCAACTAAGCTCCCTGCATTCACAGTCAGACTCCCAAACGGGAACGGCTCTTTCAAGAGCTCTGTCAAAGGTCTTTGCACTCCGCAGACGAAAGGGAAAGAAGTCGGAGAGGTGGAAAGTCGCTTCAGAACTGGTGCGGTCAAAGGGAGGCAAAAGAGGCAAGGCATACTGTTGCGTGGACTTTGAGAATGACTTAGGGATTCTATCGGAGACTTCAGCCAAAGGGATCACTGATAGTGTCGCTTTGTGTCTCCTCATAAGAACATAAGAGATGCCAATGTTGGATTAGGCCAAAGGCCCATCCAGCCCAACACTCTGTATCACACAGTGGCCAGAAATACCAGTGCCATCAGGAGGTCCACCAGTGGGGCCAGGACATTAGAAGCACTCCCACTGTTGACCCCCCCCCAAGCACCAAGATGACAGAGCATCACTTGCCCCAGAGTCCCTCCCACTGATGGACCTCTGCTTCATATGCTTATCTAATACCCTTTTGAAGCCGACCATGCTTGTAGCCGCCACCAGTGTTCCCTCTAAGCTGAGTTAGTGTGAGCTAGCTCAGTTTTTTAGCCTCCGGCTCACACATTTTTGCCTTAGCTCAGGAAGGACGGCTCCAGAGCAAACTAATTTATGCAGTAGCCAAACCACCTGCTCACAATTTTAATGTCAGTAGCTCACAAAGTAGAATTTTTGCTCACAGGACTCCATAGTTTAGAGGGAACATTGGCCACCAACACTTCCTGTGGCAGTGAATTCCAAGTGTTAATCACTCTTTGGATGATGAAATACTTCCTCGGAAGTATTCAGCGTCTATTTGCAGGATGAGCAGTTCTGGAACCGACGTTCTGGACTTGGCTTTTGTCACCTGGTCTTAGAGGGATCGCAATGGGCGTGTAATAGCTCTGTCTGTCCATTTGTCCATCTATGACATAGTACACTAGAGCATGATGCACCTAAAGTTGGTAGGCTTGGTCTGGTAATGAGAAGAAAGGTTGGGGGAGGGAGACAGGCAGGGACATGGGGGGGGATGGGATGTTGGTGATGTCACCTACGTCACTGTATCGCTTTCAAGACAATGAGGAGCTCTAAGAGCCAGTTTGGTGTAGTGAATAGGGGAGTGTGGGCTGCAGCTGCTGGATTACCTTGGGGAAATCATAGTTCTGGCACAGCTGTTCTTGAAAGGGCAGTTCTTGAAAAGAGCTCTCTCAGCCCCACCGACCTCACAGGGTATCTGTCGTGGGGAGGGGAAGGGAAAGGAGATTGTAAGCCGCTCTGAGACTCCGAGTGACAGGCGGGGTATAAATCCAATCTCTCCTCTTTTCTTCTACTTCTTCTTTTGATCCATATGCCAGTCTCCCACAAGAACCTGGATGAAACAGCACATAATAGATTTTCTTCTCATTCTTCTTATTATTTTTTAAAATATTAACCTTCATGATTCTCGCTCTCATGACTGCAAAGTTAAGTCTGAACACGGGATAATAAGAATCAAGCATGTGCTGAATTTTCAAGGTTTTTATTATTTATTTATTTTTAAACCCAGTCATTTCATAGAAAAAGTTCATTGAATCAGGAGCTAGTTTTGGGAGGTGTGGAGGGGTCACCTATTGTTTTGAAATTACTTGTCCCCATTCTGTTTCTGTGCTGATTCCCATCATGCTAGTCATGATGGCTGAGGGGGACCTCCCAATTCAGGGGCCGAAGCCTTCCCCTGAAGTTTCCTCCTGGCTCTGGGATTCAGAGGATGATCTGTATGTGTCTGCAACTGAATATATTTGAATAAGAACACAAGAGCCCTGCTGGATCAGACCAGCAGTCCATCTAGTCCAGCATCCCATCTCACACAGTGGCCAACAAGACAAACCAAAAGAAAGGCATTGAATACAAAAACAAAAACCCCAAAATCCAAGAAAACAAAATCTCCAAAAAAATTACCAACATAAAGAAAGGCCTTAAAACATTCTTATCACAAATGGAAAGTATGTCAAAAATTAAAGTTGCATTCTATCCAGTTCTCCCTCCCTCCCGTCTATTTGCTTACTTTCTACTTCCTTTATTCCTTCCTTCCCTCCCTCTCTCTCCCTCTCTCTCTCTCCACCTAAAGTGAAATGTGTTCTCCAAGCCCCGCCCCGCCGCCCCTTTTGTTTTAATTTTTTGCAGTCCCATTTAATGTTAATAAAAAGCAAATGTGCATTTACAATAATGACATACAAACTCTTCCTATTGTTGGGTTGTGGGCACAAACTAAGCTTCATCATATAAAGTCATACATGTCAACATTTCACAAAACCTCTCATATGGTATACATCCATTGATCCTTCTTGAACACACACACACATCATCATCCCATGGAGCACTTCAAAGGCTCCCCCTTAAACAAAATGATTTTCTGAACATGGTTGCAATTGGTGCTGAATATGCTTGTAGTAGAGATGGGACTATATAGATTTTCCCCTGTTTTGATTATTCATATTTCTCTGGTTTCTATAGATTTGTTCTTTCAGTACATTGAAGGCATTATACAAGCACCTTGCCCTAGGAACATTCAGTCAGAGAAACTCTTGCAATTAAGTCATGATACATCGGTGAATATTATGGATTTTTGATACCCACTAGTTGAAAAGACAGACCAAGAGTCACTGTTTTCATTCATTCTCGGAAGAAGAACAGTATCGAAACGATAGAGCATTCCGGAGACCATTCCCCTGATGTAGCCTCCTGGCTCTGGGATTCAGAGGTTTAGTGCCTCTGAATGTGGAGGTTCCTCTCAGTCGCCATGACTAGTAGCCATCGGTAGACTTCTCCTCCACGAACCCTTGAAAGCTGTTCTTTCCCCCCCTGTGGCCATCGCAACATCCTCTGACAGCAGAATCTGGATTTGAATCACTCTGCGTGTCAAGTGGTATTTCCTTTTCTCCATCCAGAACCTACTGCCCATCAGCTTCATTGGATGGCTTTGAGTTCTAGGCTTTTGGGAGAGGGAGGAAAGATTCCCTTTGTCATCTCTCTCCACCCCGTGCATAACTTTATAAACCTCTATCAGGTCCCCCCAAAGTCTTTCCTCCTAGGGAAGGTCCTCCAGCACCCTCATCATCTTGGTTGCCCTCCTCTGTCCTTTGTCCAGCTCTGCAATGTCCTTTTTGAGATACGGTGACCAGAACTGTGCACAGTACTCCCAACGAGGCCACACGATAGATCTATACAGGGGCATTACAATGTTGGCTGTTTAATCTCAATCCGTTTCCTAATTATCCCTAACAGAGAATTTGCAAAGGCATCGTTGCATATGAAAGTGCCATCAAGCTGCAGTCAGCTTACAGCAGCACCAGCAAGGGGCTTTCAAGGCAAGGGAGAAGCAGAGGGGGATGGCCATTGCCTTCCTCTGCAGAGTCTTCCTTGGTGGTCCCTCATCCAAGGACCGACCCTGCTCAGCTTACAAGATCTGAGAAGCAGAGGTGGTTAGACACTGCCTTCTTCTGCAGAGTCTTCCTTGGTGGTCTGTCTTCCAAGTCCTGACACATGGAATCCACCGCCACAGGAAGTGGTGGCAACTACAAGCATGGACGGCTTCTAAAGGGAATTAGATAAGCATATGGAGCAGAGGTCAATCAGTGGCTATTAGCCACAAGGTATAGATAGGGGCTCTCAGGCTTGGACAAGTGATGCTCTGTATTCTTGGTTCTTGTGGGGGGCAACAGTGGGAGGGCTTCTAATGTCTTGGCCCCACTGTTGGACCTCCTGATGGCACCTGGTATTTCTGGCCACTGTGTGACACAGAGTGTTGGACTGGATTGTCCTTTGGCCTGATCCAACATTGGCGTCTCTTATGTTCTTATGACCCTGCTCAGCTCATGAGGTCTGAGAAGCAGAGGTGGTTACACATTGCCTTCCTCTGCAGAGCCTTCCTTGGTGGTCTCTCTTCCAACTCCCGACCCTGCTCAGCTTCCGAGATCTGAGAAGCAAAGGTGGTTAGCCATTGCCTTCCTCTGCAGAGTCTTCCTTGGTGGTCCCTCATCCAAGGACCGACCCTGCTCAGCTTACAAGACCTGAGAAGCAGAGGTGGTTAGACACTGCCTTCCTCTGCAGAGTCATTTTTGGTGGTCTCTCTTCCAAGTTCTGACCCTGCTCAGCTGATGAGGTCTGAGAAGCAGAAGTGGTTAGACACTGCCTTCTTCTGCAGAGTCTTCCTTGGTGGTCTATCTTCCAAGTCCTGACACATGGAATCCACTGCCACAGGAAGTGGTGGCAGCTACAAGCATGGACGGCTTCTAAAGGGAATTAGATAAGCATATGGAGCAGAGGTCCATCAGTGGCTATTAGCCACAAGGTATAGATAGGAACTCTCAGGCTTGGACAAGTGATGCTCTGTATTCTTGGTTCTTGTGGGGGGCAACAGTGGGAGGGCTTCTAATGTCTTGGCCCCACTGGTGGACCTCCTTATGGCACCTGGTATTTCTGGCCACTGTGTGACACAGAGTGTTGGACTGGATTGTCCTTTGGCCTGATCCAATATTGGTGTATCTTATGTTCTTATGACCATGCTCAGCTGATGAGGTCTGAGAAGCAGAGGTGGTTACACATTGCCTTCCTCTGCAGAGCCTTCCTTGGTGGTCTCTCTTCCAACTCCCGACCCTGCTCAGCTTCCGAGATCTGAGAAGCAAAGGTGGTTTGACGTTGCCTTCCTCTGCAGAGTCTTCCTTGGTGGTCTCTCTTCCAAGTCCCAACCCTGCTCAGCTGATGAGATCTGAGAAATCAGGCTACGCCACCCAGCCTTCCTCCCAAGACTCTATTATTAGAGATGCTCGAAGTGCTACCAGTCCAGCTCATGTCCTCTTTGCTGGTTCCAAAACAGGGTCTTGATTTTCGACCAGTCGCTTCACTGTGTTGCTTCCTAACCGTAGCAGTGCACATCATTTGCTTCTGGGGCATTCACATGCTTGCACAGCCTGGTGGAGTTGACTACCCCCCTCCTCCTCGCTGAGCATCTGCTCCGTTCCCCAGGCAATTGTTTAGCTAGACAGTTAGATCAGCTGCAAACCATAGAAACCAGCCATCCATAAAAACCGTGTTTCAATAAAATCCTGTCCTCTGGTGTGATAAGTGTCCCACCCTACTTATTGTGACAAGAGGTTTCCTCCCGGGATTGAGCTGCTGAACCCTTGGGCTCATTAAATCACACTCCTCATTAAATCGCACTCATTCCCCCCTCCCATGCTTGTGTCCAAGGGCCACTTGCAGCAAGGATCCCCCAAAAAACGGCACGTTTCTTGGGGCCTGCCAAGTGGGTGTTGTTGTTTTTTAAAAGAAAGTGGGGAGGGCCAGGTGGGGCTTTTCCTCAGCAGGTCTTCTGATTGGCTGTGCAGATTGAAAGGCGCTGTGCTGGCTCAGCCGGTCACCACGGTCACCAAACACTAGAAACTGGATACACAGTCCGAAATCAAGTCAAACAACAGAGCCGAAGGCCAGAAAGCCAGGAAGTCAGTCCAAGGTTGCAGGAGCTAGGGAGCAGTTGCTACAGGCCAGGATCATATCCGAGCATACACGGTTGCTCCCGTGCTGAGGCAGGTGCGTGGGGATGCTTATGACCAGGTCCTCCCTTCCCTGGGAGTCAACCTGCCAAGACTCATAGCCCCTCACATTGCCTTTGCAGGAGCTGGGGTCTGGCACTACTTCTTCGCTCCTGCATAGTCAGCCTCTGGCGTGCCCTGCGTCTGGGGCACTCAGAAGAACTTGGCGGGGAGTCTGGCCTCAGGGTGTCTCCACCGAGGGGTGCTGGGCCAGGCTCTGGATCAGGTTCTCCCTCTGGCTGCACCTCCTGTGCAGCCGCTGGGGCCTCTTCTCCCTCAGGGGCTGTTGCGGGTTCCTCTTCTGGGCTGACTCCGGAGGAGGCTGGGTTGCTCCCTGCCTCTTCCTCATCGGAGGAGTCGTCAACCTCAGCAGAGCCAGTACCCATGACAGGCATCTTGTTTCCCAGCAGTTCTGCCCGAAATGTTGACGATTTACTCGGCGCATGATACACAACCTGACATTCTTCACCTCCCGCGGCAGCCATTTTGCGGCCGTGCCCGCCCACCCCCCATGTCAGAATTCCAAAGCTGCCCATGGGCTCAAAAAGTTTGGGGACCCCTCGATATTGTACCCCTTCGAGCATGGCCCGTCGCTATGGTGGGGCTATTTGGGGCTCTGCCCCCTCCCTTCAAGGGACGGCCCCACAAGATTTCCTTCCAAAAATGCTTTTAATATAATTTTTTAAACTTTAGTTTATTTAACTTCTATCCCGCCCTCCCTGCCAGGGCAGGCTCAGGGCGGCTTCCATAGAATGTCATAGAGCAACTAAAGCAGAAGATTGAATAAAATCACAGCGCAATTAAATGGACCTCTGCGCCGTATTCCTATCTAATTCCCTTTTGAAGCCGTCCATGCTTGTAGCTGCCACCACCTCCTCTGGCAGTGAATTCCATGGGTTAATCACTCTTTGGGTGAAGAAGTACTTCCTTTTATCCGTTCTAACCCGACCGCTCAGCAATTTCATGGAGTGCCCACGAGTTCTTGTATTGTGAGAAAGGGAGAAAAGTACCTCTTTCTCTACCTATTCTTTCCCATGCATAATCTTGTGAACCTCAATCATGTCACCCCTCAGTCGTCTTTTCTCCAAGCTAGTGCAGCTCGTAAATGATGGCATTCGATCGGCAAACGTCATAGTCTGTTAATAATGGTGTTGATCAGGGCTCTTTGTGTAGCAGGAATTCCTTTGCATATTAGGCGACACACCCCTAATGTAGCCAATCCTCCAAGAGCTTACAGATCTCTTCTTACAGGGGCTACTGTAAGCTCTTGGAGGATTGGCTACATTAGGGGTATGTCACCTAATATGCAAAGGCGTTCCTGCTACAAAAAGAGCCCTGAAATTTAGTACTATTTATTTCAGCAATACACAGCAGTGGATAACGAAGTAGAAAACACGAAGACCAACACAAAAACCACCTAGTGCAGGACTGTGTATTCCAACTGACCATTCTTTCCAAGGTCTTAGGGCAGAGAAAAGTCATCCTGTGCCATACTACTGGAAGTCCCTTAAGTTCAGATGTCAGGAATGGAACCTGATATTTTAGGTGTGCAAAGTATATGCTTTACTACAGAGACAACGTCCCTTCCCCCAACGTATACCAAGCTGTCTTTATATTATAAGGAGTCATACCAACTAGGTCTATCCTTCCAGGTCTTAAGAGATTCCCCCCCCCCTCCCAGTTACCCAAGATCATTTACGTGGAGATGCCAGGTATTGAACCTGGTATCTTAAGCTGGTAAAAGAGCTGCTCTACAATTATGAGAGCTCACAGAGTTTCACCTCACAGATAACTGTGCAGTGACATAAGCAGTTTTCATGAAACATTTATATATATGAGAGAGAGAGAGAGAGAGAGAGAGAGAGAGAGAGAGAGAGAACA
>NW_015163707.1:36108-38120 GCF_001447785.1 Gekko japonicus | reverse complement strand
AAGCACCAAGAATACAGAGCACCACTTGCCCCAGACCAAGAGTTCCTATCTAATAAGAACATAAGAGAAGCCAATGTTGGATCAGGCCAATGGCTCATCTAGTCCAACACTCTGTGTCACACAAATACCAGGTACCATCAGGAGGTCCACCAGTGGGGCCAGGGCACCAGAAGCCCTCCCACTGTTGTCCCCCCCAAGCACCAAGAATACAGAGCATCCCTTGCCCCAGACTGAGAGTTCCTATCTATACCTTGTGGCTAATAGCCACTGCCAAGCATAAGAACATAAGAGAAGCCAATGTTGGATCAGGCCAACGGCCCATCCAGTCCAACACTCTGGATCACACAGTGGCCAAAAATACCAAGTGTCATCAGGAGGTCCACCTAGTGGGTCCAGGACACTAGAAGCCTTCACACTATTGCCCCCCAAGCACCAAGAATACAGAGCATCACTTGCCCCAGGCTGAGAGTTCCTATCTAATAAGAACATAAGAGAAGCCAATGTTGGATCAGGCCAATGGCTCATCTAGTCCAACACTCTGTCACACAGTGGCCAAAAATACCGGGTGCCATAAGGAGATCCACCAGTGGGGCCAGGGCATTAGAAGCCCTCCCACTGCCCCCCCAGCACCAAGAATACAGAGCATCACTTGCCCCAGACAGAAGGCCATAAGAGAAGCCAATGTTGGATCAGGCCAATGGCCCCTCCAGTCCAACACTCTGTCACACAGTGGCCAAAAATACCAGGTGCCATCAGGAGGTCCATCAGTGGGGCCAGGACACCAGAAGCCCACCCACTGTTGCCCCCCAAAGCACCAAGCATACTGAGCATCACTTGCCCCAGACTGAGAGTTCCTATCTATACCTAACATAAGAACATAAGAGAAGCCAAAGTTGGATCAGGCCAATGGCCCATCCAGTCAAACAGTCTGTCACACAGTGGCCAAAAATACCTGGTGCAATCAGGATGTCCATCAGTGGGGCCAGGACACCAGAAGCCCTCCTACTGTTGACCCCCCCCCCAAAGCACCAAGATGACAGAGCATCACTTGCCCCAGACTGAGAGTTCCTCTCTATACCTTGTGGCTAATAGCCACTGATGAACACATGTTCTCATACACATCCCTCTGAAGCCATCCTACCTGTGGAAAGCCAGTGGGTCAGAAAGAAAGCACCTGACTGTGTTTAAGATTTTGTGCACCGGGTGGTTTTGTACTCTGTGGTTAAGATTTTGTGTTTCCTTAACACGGGGGACATTCAGATGCATTTCCCCTCCTTCGTTCCGTCATGATGGTGTCCCAGAAGGCTCCTGCCACGGGCTCTTTCCGAACTTGTAGATCAGCACTAGGAAGTCCGTGGCATGTAGGGCTGCGTTATCTCAATGGGCACCTTTATCTATGACAGTTTTATGACACAAGTGGTCTCAATTATTCAAATGCACTGATCTGTATGACACTGTCTCCGATACACGGTTCTTTATTTCTCCCAGGGCTGGTATCCGGATACCGGGAACATCACGTCTGTTTTTCGTCATCCAGATGCTCTCGCGCACCACCAATGTGACATTTCTGATTGCACCGGACATGCTGCCTCGTTATAACAATGCCCCAAAGTGAGCCACTCAGATTCGCTTTGAAAAGATATCCTCAGCAAAAAAACGGATTGGGATAATGATCTCTTCTCTCCAAAGAGGTGCACATCTGTTTCCAAGCAGGTTCGCATTGGGGCAAAATGTTCAGGATGTTCTTGTAAATTATTTTCAGCATTTGTGACAAAGTTGTCCAGAAGCTCAAATCATATCCAAACGGTGGCTGGTTGTTCATGTTTTCTTCAATATTCCTCAGGCAGCTGGATTTTTTTTCCACTCTCGTTCCGGGAAGGGAACAGAGCTCAGAGCCAGTTTGGTGTAGTGGTGAAAAGTAGAGCCTCTAATCTGGCAGAAACGGGTTTGATTCCCCACGCCTCCACATGCAGCTGCTGGTGTGACCTTGGGTCAGTCTCAAGGCGTCTCAG
>NW_015163707.1:25881-36082 GCF_001447785.1 Gekko japonicus | reverse complement strand
TCAGAGCTGTCTCAGCCCCACCTACCTCACAGGGTGTCTGTTGTGGGGAGGGGAAGGGAAAGGAAATTGTAAACTGCTCTGAGACTCTGAGTGAAGGGTGGGGTATTAATCCAATTCCCCCCCTCCTCCTCTTCTTCTTGTGGAGCTCACCTATCTTATAGGCATAAGCACCCAAGTTCAGACACAATTATCTTCACTTAAAAAATCAGAAGAAAAGAGAAGAGATTGGATTTATACCCGCCCTTCACTACCCAAAGGTGTCTCAGAGCGGCTTACAAACTCCTTTCCCTTCCCCTCCCCATAACAGACACCCTGTGAGGTAGGCGGGGCTGAGAGAGCTCTGACAGAAACTGCTCTTTTTTCAAGGACAGCTTTTATCAGAACTACGGCTTGCCCAAGGTCGTCCAGCAGCTGCAAGTGGAGGAGTGGGGAATCAAACCAGGTTCTCCAAGATTAGAGTCCGCGCACTCAACCACTACACCAAACAGCAAGGGAACAGTAATTGTCTAAGACAAGCCCCCCCCCCCCATGTGGCACCTAGAGGTGCTATGGTGTACCCTGACACCTTTCCTGACTCCCGGGTGAGGCTTCTGATTGGCCAGTGGAGACTCGATTGGCTGTGAAGACTTTTTTAGAATATTGCTTGGGCAGCAGCCCCTACCACAGCCCAAGGATCTTCACTGTGTGACTGAAGGTAAACTGCGGCAGCCATTTTGTGGTGGCCATTCTGTGGCTGCGCCCACCATCCTGCGTCAGGATCCCAAAGGTGCCCACAGTCTCAAAGAAAGTTGGGAACCCCAGGCGTAAGACGCTTTACAGGTGCTGCCAGTCCCTGGACACAGTGCAGAGGTAGAGGCATCATTACATTTTCAGGGCTCTTTTTGTAGAAAAAGCCCAGCAGGAACTCATTAGCATAATAGACCACACCCAACAGCAGGAACTCATTAGCATATTAGGCCACACCCCTGACAGCACAGCTCATTAGCACATTAGGCCGCACCAAGAGTGGTTATCCAGCCACACCCACCTTTTGCTTCTTATTCTGTTTACCTTGTTTGTTGTCAAAACCCAGGGCTTTTTTGTAGCAGGAACTCCTTTGCATGTTAGGCCACACACCCCTAATGTAGCCAATCCTAATGAGTTTCTGCTGTTGGGTGTGGCCTATTATGCTAATGAGTTCCTGTTGGGCGTGGCCAACTTGGGAGCCAGCCGGAACTCCGTTCCTGTGCGTTCCTGCCCAAAAATAGCCCTGCATTTTCTTACAGGAAGGAACCTTCATGGAGATGTTGGAAACTGAACATCTTTTGCTTCCTCACCTGTTCATCGGCAACGGTGATTCTGGGGCACAGTAGGAAGACCTCTGGAGTTCTGACTTCCACTGGGGGACCTCATGATGGAACCCGGGATTTGGCCACTGTGTGACACAGAGTGTTGGACTGGACGGGCCACTGGTCTGATCCAACACGGCCTCTCTAATGTTCTTAACATTTTGTGTGTAAAGTGCCATCAAGTTCCGATTGATTTATGGCTGTGCGGGACTGCAATAAAAAAAGGCCGACCCTTTCCTGGGGATTATTAGGAAGGGAACTGAGAACAAACCAGCCAGGATCATAATGCCCCTGTACAAATCGATGGCGCGACCTCATTTGGAATACTGTGTGCAGTTTCGGTCACCACACCTCAAAAAGGATATTATAGCATTGGGAAAAGTGCAGAAAAGGACAACTAGAACGATAAAAGGGTCAGAACACTTTCCCTGTGAAGAAAGGTTAAAGCACTTGGGGCTCTTTAGCTTGGAGAAAGGACGGCTGAGGGGTGACATGATTGAGGTTTATAAGATGATGCGTGGGATAGAGCAGGTGAAGAAAGAAGTCCTTTTCTCCCCTTCTCACAATACAAGAACTCGTGGGCACTCCATGAAACTGCTGAGCAGCCGAGTTAGAACGGATAAAAGGAAGTCCTTCTTCACCCAAAGAACAATTAACACATGGAATTCACTGCCACAGGAGGTGGCGGCGGCTACAAACATGGATGGCGTGAAGAGGAAATTAGATAAACATCTGGAGCAGAGGTCCATCAGTGGCTATTAGCACTCTGTGATTGGAGATTGTAAACCACTCTAATTTGGGTAGTGAAGGTCAGGATATAAATCCAATCTCCTCCTCCTCCTCCTCTGCTTCTTCTTCTTCATCTAGCCCCACCCTTCCCAAATTTTTCCAACCTCAAGTTGGCATCCGTAGTTGTACCCCGCACTTCCAACAGGTCCATGGCAAGACAATGAACTCATGCAGATGGTGGCAAGTGAACAAGAGCTCGCGATGACAAAAAGTATTCTTGTGCAGAGAACTGTAATAACTTGCGTTTTGATTAACTGAGGTTTTGAAAGATGGCAAGAACAGCTGCACCAATTAATTAGCTCTCAGAAAGGGAGCTATCCCCATGGCTGCTGGTTCAGCTTTTCTTACATCAACTATCATTTTGTTTCACCTGGCATCTTGCGATGATGAAAAGGGAACAAAAAAAAAAAATGCACAGAACAGGGAATAATTTCTTGGGTTTTTTTTTTGGGGGGGAAGGAGGGGTTATTAATAATGACAATAACAATAAAGGCTTGGATCCAGCAGTCTGGATTCAAGACAGCTTTAAAAGGGGATTTGATAGATTCATGGAGGAGAGCAGTTAATTCAGTTAGCCAGTGCCCCCAAAGAAATTATAATGCTCCCCAACTTAAAAAATTCCTGGCTACGGGCCTGTCCCTGAACCCTAACTAGAACATGGCCCATTCTGCATCTAGCATTGGCTCCGCTGTTTTACCAAACCCACCCTGGAGCAGAAAAAGATGTGGCTCAAAACCACATCCAAATACCCCGTGCCGACTGCCGTACTGACTGCAGAGTCAGCTCTGAAGGGCCATAAAGCAGCCATAAATCTGACAGTACCATAAAATGAAGTGAAAGCAGCATGCAGTCTGGCAAAGGGAAAGGTTCCCTTGCTCGAAAGCCAGTCGAATCCGACTCTCGGGTTGCGGTGCTCATCTCCGTTTCCAAGCCGAAGTGCCAGCGCTGTCCGAAGACATTTCTGTGGTCATGTGGCCGGCATGACTAAACACCAAGGCACACGGAACGCTGTTCCCTTCCCACCAAAGTGGTACCTATTTATCTACTTGCAATTTCTTGCTTTCGAACTGCTACGTTGGCAGGAGCTGGAACTAGAGATGTGGCAGACATTTTGTGGCTGTGCCCTCCTCACGGTAGAAGAAGAGGAGGAGGAGGGGGGAGGGGGAGGAGGAGGAGGTGGCAACAGCAGAGGAATTGCTTTTGTACCCCACCCTTCACTACCTGAAGGAGTCTCAGAGTGGCTTACAATCACCTTCCCCTCTTCTCCCCACAACAGGCACCCTGTCATGATCTGTGTAGGACTGGGAGACAAGGCCTAGTGAGATCTAAGCCCAGGAGACCTGTGTGGGAGTGGAAAGCAGACACCGCCTACAATCCCCACAATGCTTGGCACTGGTTGTAACCAATCAGTGTCCAGGGATTGTATGAGGAGATTGTTATTTAGATTTTGCGGGCTGTGGAACTGCATTCTTTTCTCTCACAGAGCTAAGCTGAGAGGACAGTCGGGTCTGAGAGAAAGATCCCACACTTGGGACAGACTGAGTACAGGCACAGGCCTTGTAAAAAAGGCTGTGGGCCTTGAATAATAACCAGTTAAGAGAAATAGGTAGCCACGTTAAATTTGTTTTATTTACCTTTTAGACACTGTTATAAATTTTAAGCACCTTGTCTTGTTACCTTGCCCATTACTGTATTAATAAACCATTTTTACATTCTCTGCCTGGTCATCATGCCTATATTTCTCAGCTTAACAGGGGCACTTTGGTGGGGCTTGGGAGGATACTCCGAGCCATCTCAAGGGACCCTAAGTCCAGAGTGGTGGCAGAGGAAGGTGGGAACCCACGGGGTAGCATGCCACACCCTGTGAGGTAGGTGGGGCTGAGAGAGTCCTGAGAGATCCATGACTGTCCCAAGGTCACCCAGCAGGCCTCATGTGTCTCAAAGCAGCTGACAATTGCCTTCCCTTCCTCTCCCTAAAACGGGCACCTTGTGAGGCAGGTGGGGCTGAGGGAGTCCTGAGAGAACCGTGACTGGCCCAAGGTCACCCAGCAGGCCTCATGGGGTCTCAGAACAGCTTTCAATCACCTTCCCTTCCTCTCCCCACAATGGGCACCATGTGAGGCAGGTGGGGCTGAGAGAGTCCTGAGAGAACCATGACTGGCCCAAGGTCACCCAGCCGGCTTCATGTGGAGGAGCATGGAGTCAGGCCCAATTCTCCAGATAAGAGTCTGCCACTCCTAACGACTACACCAACCTGGCTCTGAAAAAAGTTGGGGACACCTGCACGATAGCAATTGATTGCAACTGAATTTTCCTGTTCCGCATAGGAAAACCGTGCACTGTGAGTGCATTCTCCAACAATGTGTGAAAGCCAGGTTGCTTTCCCGTGTATTTTCCAAACATCGCCCCTCTTCTCCAGCCCACACAGCCCTTTGATTGAGCCTCTCCTCAGAATGCCCCCTTCGCCTCTAAGCTAGATCCATTGCCTCTCCCCAGGCTTTTTTTTTGGTAGAAAAAGCCCAGCAGGAACTCATTAGCATAATAGGCCACACCCAACAATAGAAACACATTAACCTATTAGGCTACACCCTGACAGCACAGCTCATTAGCCTATTAGGCCACACCCCCATGTTACCAGAAGTGTGGTCATCCAGCCACACCCACCTTTTGCTTCTTATTCTGTTTACTTTTGTAGTAGAGATGGGGCTACATAGATTTTCCTCTTTTTTGATTATTCATATTTCTCTGGTTTTTATAGGTTGATTATAGATTTAACATTTTATTGGAATGTAATCAAGGCCTGGTATATAGAAGGCCTCTCTTCTTTGTGGGTCAGGGTCTTTTTCCAGTCGATGTTAACAGACAAGACAATAACATACTTTTGGTACAAAAGAAGGTAGAAGGTTGATGGTTCTAATTGTTTAGGTTACAACTCCATAGTGTCTGGGTCAAAAAGGATCTTTTACTTGGTATCAGAGAAAAACACCTTTGTTTGGGGGAGAGCAAGCTTTGGCCAATACGACTTAGGTCAGGTCAAGTAAATATGTGACGCTATTGCACAGACACACCTTTCTTACATTTGACCAATAAGGAGATTTTTATGTAAATGTTGTTTAAGTTTTTGTAACCAATTATCATGAATTAGTCTCATGATGATGATATGATGATGTCATATTAGGTATTTAACTTCATGTCTTTCCTGATTGGGCTCGGAAAGCAGTCAGCTTTGATGGGTCCTTTGGCCTAACTGTTTTCCGTAGTTCATTGCAATAAAATACAAGATCTTCCTCCTCATTTTGTCTTCAATCTTCCATTTTTGAATGGATATTAATTTGTATAACACTTTGTTTATTGTCAAAACGCAGGGCTCTTTTTGTAGCAGGAACTCCTTTGCGTGTTAGGCCACACACCCCTAATGTAGCCAATCCTAATGAGTTTCTGCTGTTGGGTGTGGCCTATTATGCTAATGAGTTCCTGCTGGGCGTGGCCGACTCGGGAGCCAGCCGGAACTCCGTTCCTGTGCGTTTCTGCCCAAAGACAGCCCTGGCATCTCCCAACCTGAACAACGAAGCAAATTGCCCAAAGCGAAAAGATAGCTGATCTCACTCAAAGGTGAAGGATGAATCCCAAGGCGCAAAATGCATTTGCAGCCTCACTGGGCACACAGCACAAGTCAGAATACCCCCTTTACTGAGAACATAGTCTTCACCCTGTTCTCGAGATCCACGATGGTATTGAGATAAAACTATTATTGCAGATAAAACAATAGATTACTGCAGACGAGATATAAATCGGGCGGACAGCGGCGACAAATCAAAATAGCGAATGGACCCGAGATTGCAATACCTCTCTCACCCAATGGCTGAAGACAATAAAGGAAGAAAAAATAAACAAACACGAAAGCCTTGGTTCAGAAATAAAAAGATATTCCAGAAACCCAAGGCAATTCGTACAATCCCCTTTTGACATCAGTTGCAGCCGCCATTCTCAGAACCTTGAAGCCAAACTTCAAAAAGCTGTCTTTCTTCAGACTTTCGATGGGGAGGGTCTGTGGCTCAACGGAAGAACCTCCGCTCTGCATGCAGATGGTCCCAGGTTCAAGCCCCGGGATCCCCCGTTTCAAAAGGACCAGATGGTAGGTGATGTGAAAGCCACTGACCTAAGACTCTGGAGACCTGCTGCCATTTGGAGTAGCAGGGGCGTAGCCAGAAAAATTTGGGTGGTCTGGTGGGGGACTCGGGGGGAGAGAGAGGTCCCATCGGTAGGCAGGCAGGTGAAGAACAGAAGGGTCTTTCCTTACTTGTCAGCCACACTTATTTGCCTCGGCCACTACAGGAGAGGGAGAGCCGGCGGGCTGTCTTGATTAATGCTCGGGGAATACGAGCTCAATGCTACAGTAGCAGCAGGCCTCTCCCACCCACCGCTGTAGCAGAGAGCGCATACTTGCCAAGTATTATTCGCATCGGCTGGCCAGCACTTCTCCTGCGGCAGCCGAGGTGAACAAGTGCAGCCACCAGGTTAGGGCAGGGGTAGCGGGAGTTGTGGGGCACGGAGCCGTGAGCGAGGGGGCATCGCCCCTAAATGCCCCACTGTGGCTACAGTCCTGCTGTGTCGACAATACTGACTTGGATGGACCAATGTCCTGATTCAAGGTATTCTTCAAAGGCTGCTGTTATTTTAAGAAAGAGGCAGCGTCCCGTGGGAATAATTGTATAATCTGCTGTCAGAAGAAAGCAGAACATTCTCTGGGGTTTTTTTTGGTCTTTAAAGTTTTTGTTAACAGAAAGAGCAAACAGATAATCAATGATGGGTAACAAAACTGATAGCAGAACAAAACAAGTAACGGATAACAAAACAAAGAAAAAAACCAGATGATTTTATATATATAAGGAGGAGGAGGAGGAGAGGAGAGGAGGAGATTGGATTTGTACCCCACCCTTCACTACCCAAAGGTGTCTCAGAGCAGCTTACAAACTCCTTTCCCTTCCCCTCCCCACAACAGACACCCTGGGAGGTAGGTGGGGCTGAGAGAGCTCTTGACAGAAACCGCTCTTTTTCAAGAACAGCTCTGACAGAACTATGGCTTGCCCAAGGTCATCCAGCCAGGTGCAAGTGGAGAAGTGGGGAATCAAACCCGGTTCTCCCAGATTAGAGTCCACGCACTTAACCACTACACCAAACTGGCTCTAATAAAAGGAGGCCTCTGATTTTCTCTACGGCCAATATGTTTGCTTACAAAATTTACTCTTACTCCATGTTTACAGTGAAAAGCTCTCTTTCCCCCCCCTATTATCTGCATTTCTTATTCCCCAGACCCACAGGCCATCAAGTCGTTATTATCTATTTCATGCAAAAGAGTCTATATGGGGTTTCCAATCAGCAATAAACAAGTTAATTGTCTTTTCTCTGTGTAAAGGCCTTTTGTAATTGATGTTGGAAAAGTGAACAGCATGAAGGGACTTTTTACCATATGTGGTGGTCGTGCAAGTAAGCTAAATAAAAAAAATCTGGATAAAAATATAATGATTAATTCAAAAGATTTCTAAAGATTAATACACAATTGAAACCAGAGTCTTTTCCTTTGGGACTGATAGACAAACAGCTGAAAAGAACAAAGTTGGAGTCCAGCGGCACCTTTAAGACCAACAAAGTTTTATTCAAGGTGTGAGCTTTCATGTGCAAAGCACACTTCATCAGGCACTGCTGTGTGTGGGAGTGTGCTTTGCACAAGAAATCTCACACTTTGAATAAACTTTGTTGGTCTTTTAAAAAATTATTTTTATTAGTTTTCCAAAAAACATTTTTAGTACAGTTTCATATAGGTACATATATTTTTTGAGTCATCTTTCACATTGTATTTCCTGTTTTCCAATGTTTGGCCCATAATATTCTCGCAGCTGTAATAATATATGAAATTACATATTTTTCATTAAAGGTAAGCGCTTCCGGCATTATATTTAATAAATATCTCTCAGGCATCAACTCAAGCTTTATGTTTACCACTTCATCTATTATTTTCTGTATAAATTTCCAATATTTCTGAACTTTTACACACCGCCACCACATATGGTAGAATGTTCCAACATTTAACCTGCATTTCCAGCATATATTAGCGCAGTTTGAATAACATTTTGCTAGTCGTTCTGGTGGCCAATACCATCTATGGAAAATTTTAAAAACATTTTCCCTATAGTTTGCCGCTCTCATATATTTAGATGATTTCCAAATCTTAGACCAACTTTCCTGTGTGATACTTTTCCCTATGTCTCTCATCCAGACCACCATATTGTGTTTCACCACTTCATCTTCCATATATTCCTCTAATAAAAATTTATACATTTTCTGGATCATTTTATCATTTGACAATAGCCAAATTTTATCTAAGTCATTTTTATCTTCATAGAAGCCAGTTTTGAGGTCTTTTTGATATCTCGAGTTCAACTGTGTCTTCTCCCACCAAGATAATTTCAAATTATATTGTAATTATAGTTTTTAGTTTATTTGTTTCATCTAGTATTTTTTTCATATGATTCTTTGTTGTGCTTCGTTAGTAATGATGGTTTTATAAATGCTTCCAAAGGGGAAACCCACTTTGGAATTTTAGTGTAAAATTTCTGTTTTATTTTGTTCCATATGTTGAGCAAGGCCGCCCTTAAAATATTATTTTTGAAATGGGAGTGTGATTTATCCTTCCCATACCAACCTTTGTTGGTCTTGAACAAGAGCCAAATTGGTGCAGTGGTTAAGTGTGCGGACTCTAATCTGGGAGAACCGGGTTTGATTCCCCACTCCTCCACTTGCGGCTGCTGGATGACCTTGGGCCAGCCATAGTTCTGACAAGAGCTGTCCTTGAAAGAGCAGCTCTTGAAAGAGCTCTCTAAGTCCCCCCCACTCTCACGGGGTGTCTGTTGTGGGGAGGGGAAGGGAAAAGAGTTTGTACACTGCTCTGAGACTCTGAGTGAATGGCAGGGTATAAATCTAATTTCTTCTTCTTCTTCTTCTTCTTCTTCTTCTTCTTCTTCTTCTTCTTCTTCTTCTTCTTCTTCTTCTTCTTCTTCTTCTTCTTCTTCTTCCCTGACTGGACTCTAAATTTGTTCTATTGCTTCAGACTTACATGGCTGCCCACCTTGATCTATCTAGCTGGAAAGAAGTTGTGGAACTTTTTAAATATATGATAACGGCAGTGAGAGCCCAACATTGCCTATGGTAGAGGAATGGCTGGAGATGATGTTGGAACTTGCCGCAATGGCTAAGCTTACTTCATAGATCAGAGAAGACAGCAAACCATCTTTGACTGTCTTCTGTAAGGTCTGAGTAGACAGTATGGACTTTGATGGACCCAGGGTCTGATTCAGTATGGGGCAGCATTATGTGTTCAGGTGTTCATCTTCAGAAAAGATGCGGGGCTGCAACAAGAGGAAACAGACAAGGAAGCCCGGTTGCACTGGTGGAAATCCCTCTCATCAGCCACGACTGACCATGAGGTGAACGCTTTCAATGGAGGCTGGACGACCCTCTTCCGGGTACGTGGTAGGGCTCTCTTTCGGCGATGCTCCTGCAGAGTCCAGGGGGTTGGACTAGATGACCTGCACGGTCCCTTCCAACGCTAACATTCTATGACTCTATGAAAGCCCTCGTCTGCTTTCACTCCTAGAATGGATTTTAGAACCATAGAATTATAGAGTCGGAAGGGACCTCCAGGGTCATCTAGTCCATATCCATGCATAATGCAGGCCGCAGGGCTCTTTTTGTAGAAAAAGCCCAGCAGGAACTCATTAGCATAATAGGCCACACCCAACAGCAGGAACTCATTAGAATATTAGGCCACACCCCTGACAGCACAGCTCATTAGAATATTACGGCACACCCCATGCCTTTCCTTGGCTTTCCCAGGGACCCATGGCTGCGGGGAGCCTGGGCAAGTCCCCCCCCTTGAAGGGAAGGGAAGGCAGTTGAAACTGCCTTCCCTTGGCTTGTTTGGGTGCCCCGCAGCTATGGGAAGCCCGGACAAACCGACCCTTGGACAGGCCGGGGAAGGCACAGGGAGGCATTTAAATGCCTCCCCGATCCTTCCAGCCCCCCCC
>NW_015163707.1:9414-25772 GCF_001447785.1 Gekko japonicus | reverse complement strand
GACTCTAATCCGGGAGAACCGGGTTTGATTCCCCAGTCCTCCACTTGCACCTGCTGGATGACCTTGGGCAAGCCACAGTTCTGACAAGAGCTGTTCTCGAAAAAGAGCAGTTTCTGTCAAGAGCTCTCTCAGCCCCGCCTACCTCACAGGGTGTCTGTTGTGGGGAGGGGGAAGGGAAAGGAGTTTGTAAGCCGCTCTGAGACACCTTTGGGTAGTGAAGGGCAGGGTATAAATCCAATCTCTTCTTCTCTTCTCTGCTCCATGGCCAGAGGATGACAAAAAAAACCCCTCCAGGATCCCTGACCAAACTGGCCTGGAGAAAAATTGCTTCCTGACCCCCAAAGTGGTGATCAGCATTTCCCCCGGGTGTGTCAGAAAGGGCCAGGAGAACTAAGCCCTGAGGCAACCCTTCCTGCCCTCCCTCTCCTGGTCTGCCAAAGTTTACAGAATCTACATTGCTGTCAGATGGCCGTCTAGCCTCTGCTTGAAAACCTCCAAAGAACTGGAGAGCCCACCACTTCCCAAGGAAGCCCGTTCCACTGAGGAACCGCTCCGACTGTCAGGAAGTTCTTCCTAATGTTTAGCTTTTCCCCCAGACTTTCTTTTCCTCCCTGTAGCTTATTTATTTTGAAAGGCAGCAAAATCACTAGTCATAATACCACTTTGGTTCTAAACAATCACCAGACTCTAAATAGGTGTTACACAGGTAACATCGCTGCTTAGCGTCCAATGACTCATTAAGATATTTCTATTCTCCAGGGCATTTTTCAGTCCTGTTGATCTGTATATTTTGTTTGTGTTCCTTTAAATTGTGTGTTTTTCGATTGGTTTCTATTATCTTGCTTTTATAAACTACCTTGGGCATTTTTTTTTTAATGAAAAAAGGCAGAGAATACGTTTTATGAATAAATAAAAGACATCCCTGGCTGACTTATTAAATGTGTTCAGGGGAGAGTGCAGCAGATTAATATATATGAAAGAATTACATGCAAATGGGTATGGCTTTTGGAATGAATCAAATGCTTTAACAATGTGACTGTGGTTAAATATAACACAATCAGGCATTTCTAGCATTTTTGGTGATTGGTTCCCATTTAAATTATAGATGTAGGGACTCCACCTATTGGTGAAGTAAAGCCATTTGGATAATAAAGAGATTCCATTTGGCTAGAGTGCTTTAAAATTAAACCCAGAGGTCATTTCCTGCAGGAGCGCACAGGAGCGGAGCTTCGGCAGTAAAGAGCCCAGGGGGCGGGCACATTCAACAAGCCCCACCCCCTGCTCCCAGCAGCCCTCAGTCAGAGCAAGAAGCAGCCAGGTAAGTTGCAGAACTCTCCCCGGCCCCTCGGTCCAAAACAGTCCAGTGGCACCTTTAAGGCCAAGTTTTATTCAGGTACAAGCTCTCCCTCCTCTGCGAAGACAGATCTGCATGCCCCCCCCCAATAGCTAGGAATCCAAAACAGTCCAGTGGAGCCTGAGCGGTGGCTGTTGCCTTCTGACACACTTCTGGTGATGTCAGGGGGTGTGGCATATGCAAATGAGTTATGCAAAGGAGCTCCTGCACCTCTTTTTCTATGAAATGACCCCCACATAGAACAATTAAAGCATTAAAAACAAACAACCATCCAATTAACAACTAACAACAGATTTTCTAATCAGATCTAAAGATGGCCACTATTACGGGAGTTCCGGTGCCTTCTAAAGCAGGGGTGACCAAACTTGCATAACGTAAGAGCCACGTAGCTACCAGTTGCCAGTTTCATGCTTCAAGTCAGAATAAGAATTATTTATTTTTTTATTTATTTCATTTATACCCCGCCCTCCCCGCACGCAGGCTCAGGGCGGCTCACAAGGCACAAAGTGCAATAGAAATAAAACAGATTAAAACAGTTGAAGCTAAAATTCACTACTAACAGGTTACATGAAAGACTGTAATTACACACTCCCCCATTGCATAGCAGGAGGAGGTCAGGAAGGGGGACGCCATGGGCCACGATGTTCCAGTTGCTCCATCGGCCCAACCGGGTGGTACTGCTCTGGTAGTGGCGGCGGCAGCTCCTACTCAAAAGCCTGGCGGAAGAGCTCTGTCTTGCAGGCCTTGCAGAACTGTAAAAAGTCCCGCAGGGCCCTGATCTCTTCCGGGAGCTCATTCCACCAGGTAGGAGCCGCCACCGAAAAGGACCTGGCCCTCGTGGTAGCTAGCCTGGCCTCTTTAGGGCCCGGGGTCACAAGGCGGTGTTGTGACCCCGACCGAAGTGCTCTTTGGGGCCAGTATGGGGAAAGGCGGTCCCTCAGTACTCAGTAATTACAGTACTGCAGCAGTACAAACCATGCACACTTTGAGAGCAGGGGAGGTTGAGATGGATTACGATGTTTGATAAGGATGCTTGTGCTGGAATACAGACAAGGCCATGCGGACACCAGGCTGAAGACCTGAAGTGACTTCTATAAATTTAAACATTGCACAGAAGTAAATATCACCAGGTGCCACCTTTCATCTTATGGTTCATATTAAACAAGGAAATGCTGCACCTGATGAAATTATATCTTCAACACCAAAGTCTGGGAGTCTTTTTAGTGGCCTGGTAACTCTACGTGCTTTTTTTGCACTTTCATTTACCTTACTTGTAAGTTCCTTTTTCTTCGGTGTGTGTGTGTGTGTGTGTGTGTGTGTCAGTTCAACATGAGTTTCCCTCCCTCTAGTGGTCAATTTGATTTTACACTGGTTTGTGTCTGTCATATCTCCCTGCAGGTTCAAATGCAGGTTTTTGTGCCGGACATAAACCGGTGTAATATCGGACTTGACCAGCAGATGGAGCAAAATACAGGCAGAACAAATACCCCTCCCCCAAGTAACAGGAACTTACAAGCAAGGGAAATGAGAATGCAGAAAAGCCCTAAGTTGCACCCATGATCCCATTACAAAAGCCATCGGTGGACTAGGGGGTGGTGGTTATCTTGTGTGCTGATTTTTTTTCCCCGTAGGTGCAGAGAAAACCCCCCATCCCCACTTCATGTTTTTAAAGTGTTTCTGGGTTCCCCCCCTCCCTCTTCTCTCTGGAAGGGCAGGAAGCGGGGTCAGTTACCTGCCATAGTTATGTAAATGGCTCAACTTGCAAAGGAACTGAGGGATTTGGTGTTAGGAATCGCCAGGTGATTCCTTGGAGATTTCCCAGAATTCCTGCAAGGAGGGGTCCCAGGATGCATCTGGGTGGCCCAGGGTCCACTTGGGTGACCTGGGTGGACCTGGTCAAAGGGGGTGGAGAGCATGGTGTGGAATGGGTGGAGCCAGAGGTTTGATAAAAGTGCTTGCTCCCAGGAGGGAGGGTCTTGTTTGCTCTTGATGCTGATCTTTGGAAGAAGACAGACCACTGAGCTCTGTTCTGCAGGCCCGGAGATCATTGGCCACGTGGCCTGGCCTGCTGGCTGCAGACAGCCTGGATAAAGAAACATTTTTAGAACCTTTTCTAACTTTCCAAGCTTGGAATTGCCTACTCTACTTCAGCATCTAGCCAGAGTACGTTTTAGAACCAGGGACAGGGGATGTGATTATGACCAACTTTCCATTGTCCTTCTGCTTGCTGATCTGGTGCTCTGCTAAAAGTATGCTTGTAACCTTTTTCTCTGTTGAATAGATATTTTACTCTTTGAAGCTGGGAGTGTTCTCAGGACCACATAGTTCCCCCAACTGCCTTAGACCACGCTACTGTAAGAGGGGACCCCAGGAAGGGGAAAGGCAAGTAGTCAGGGCACCCATTGCCAATCCTCCCGGGGGACCCCAAAGAAAGGATTTGGTCCCTGTGGTAGCCAGGTGCTGGGTAGCAGGAGACCAGAGGCAGGGCTTCAGTCTGAGAAGGGGTGTCAGGAGTCTGTCCCTCCTGGAAGAAAGACCCCAGCAGGACAGTGGTGGCAGCAGTACCCTAGTGGAAGGAAGTGGAATAGCACCCTCCAGGAATTGGCACAAGCCAAGGAGGGGGCGGGCAGAACAGGGTCTGTAAGTCAGAGCAGGCCTGTTCTGCCACAGTAGGTTTTGGTGTGTGGAAATGTTTTTGTGTGCCTGGCTGTGTCTTTCTAATCTACGTGCGTAGGCTGTGTGAGTGTTTTCATTCCCCATGACTCTTTCTTATATACATATTTAATAATTTCTGTGGGGTTCAGCTATAAGCTTGGGAAATGTAGGACAAAAGCCCTCCCAACTCAGTAGGACACGAAGCTGGTGTGTGGGGGGAACCCCACTATGCACAGAAATCGCAACCAGAGACTATGCTATATGGTATGAATATTGGTTAACTCTCCTGGTTGGATAGCATGCATGTCAGTCCCACATCTGCTGATTCACTTTCTCACTTCGCTGTCCCTTCCTCAACCACACACTGCCCCAGAGAAATAGAAACTTATAGACAATGTGAAGAAATGGGTTTAATCAGGGGTCATTTTGTAGAAAAAGATGTGCAGGAGCTCATTAGCATAACTCATTAGCATAACTTATTTGCATAAGCCACACTCCCTGGCATCACCGGGAGTGTGTCAGAAGGCAACACCCACCGCTCAGGCTCCACTGGACTGTATTGGATAGCTAGCTGTTGGGGGGGGGAACACACAGATCTGTCCTCGCAGAGGAGGGAGAGCTCGTACCTGAATAAAACTTGGTCTTAAAGGTGCCACTGGACTGTTTTGGACCGGAGGGGCCGGGCGGGGGGCTCTGCAACTTACCTGGCTGCTTCTTGCTCTGACTGAGGGCTGCTGGGAGCAGGGGGTGTGGCTTGTTGCATGTGCCGCCCCCTGGGATCTTTACTGCCAGAGTTCCGCTCCTGTGCGCTCCTACAGGAAATGACCTCTGGTTCTATGTATATAACTGATGGGCTGTGACCCACCCTGAGTCCATGCACAGGGGAGGGAGGACTACAAATCAAATCAAATCAATAAATAAAATAACACACACACCCCAGTTCCTCTTCTTCACATGAAAGATTTTTATTGTGCGGTATTTCTGGGAAGAAAGATACCCCTTGCGTTTCCAAGCCAGCATACTCATTCAAACTAACTACTCGCCGAGAAGAGGAAATGGCCGATGAATATGTCAAGCGGAACACACCGGATGCATATATCTGGTACGGTTGAACAGCGAGAGGAGCGGCAAGGGACCCTCGGCGAAAGAACAAAAAAGGTCACAAATCTACAAGAAACACCGAAGAAAATTGGGAGAATGGAGATAATAGAGATTTACAGGTGCTTCAGAGACGGAGACCCTCTCTGGCAGCATGCATTATGGGCGTCATAAATTAAAACTATCGGACTGCACTCGAGTCCTTTCAAGGGAAGAAGCCCAAAGCCCCTCTTGCTTATTCACTTCTTCCGACATGCCAAAAATGGTTACATTTAACCGGATCGAGATTGGACTAAATCCATTTCGGTAAAGAGGAAGCCCAAACCATTCCGCTCTGATCCGGCGAGTGAGATTTACACAAGGCAGAAGCGCCAAATGGGCTGCATACCTGTTTTAATGAGGCTTAATGATTCTGCTTCTCTCTCGGAGGCTAATGGCGGTGGTGGACACAGGATTGGACCTGTTTGTTTATTCATTTGTTGTTGTTCAGTCGCACAGTCGAGTCCGACTCTTCGCGACCCCATGGACAAGATCACGCCAGGCCCTCCTGTCTTCCGCCTTATTCATTTAGCACATTCCAAACACACCTTTCCAAATGTCTGAGAGCCAGTGTGGTGTAGCGGCTAAGAGCGGCGGACTATATGGTAGAGAACTATCTTAGCCACAAGGTATAGATAGGGGCTCTGGGGCAAGTGATGCTCTGTCTTCTTGGTGCTTGGGGGGGTCAACAGTGGGATGGCTTCTAATGTCCTGGCCCCACTGGTGGACCTCCTGATGGCACCTGGTATTTCTGGCCACTGTGTGACACAGAGTGTTGGACTGGATGGGCCTTTGGCCTGATCCAACATTGGCTTCTCTTATGTTCTTATGTTCTTAACTAGGTTTAATGCCCCGCTCCGCACTCCCTGGGAGAAAATGGCTGCTTTGGAGGGTGGACTCTGTGGCACTGTACCCCACTGAGGTCCCTGTCTTCCCTGGGCTCCACCCCCAAATCTCCAGGAGTTTCCCAACCTGGATCTGGCAACCCTACCCCCACCCCGCTGCCCCAATGGCTGGTGGGAGTGAGAAAATGCCTGCTTTTGAGGGTGGACTGTAAGGCATTATACCCTGCTGAGGCTCCTCCCTTCCTCAAACCCCACCTTCCTCAGGCCTCACCCAGTGAATCTCCAGATGTTTCCCAACCCAGAGCTGGCAACCTTGGCTGGTGCCCATTGGGGCTGGTGGGAGGGCAGGGAAGTCAAAAGTGGGTGGGACCAGAACCAACAGCAGGGCTATTTTTGGGCAGGAATCATTAGCATAATAGGCCACACCCAACAGCAGAAACTCATTAGGATTGGCTACATTAGGGGTGTGTGGCCTAACATGCAAAGGAGTTCCTGCTACAAAAAAAGCCCTGGGTTTTGACAACAAACAAGGTAAACAGAATAAGAAGCAAAAGGTGGGTGTGGCTGGATGACCACACTTCTGGTAACATGGGGGTGTGGCCTAATGTGCTAATGAGCTGTGCTGTCAGGGGTGTGGCCCGATATGCTAATGAGTTCCTGCTGTTGGGTGTGGCCTATTATGCTAATGAGTTCCTGCTGGGCTTTTTCTACAAAAAGAGCCCTGATAAACTGGGGATCCCCCGGAATTAAGGTTCATCTTCTGATATCGGTTCCCCTGGAGAAAACGGATGCTTTGGAGGGCGGGCTCTGTGGCACTGTGCCCCTCTGAGGTCCCCGTCCTCCCCAAACCCCGCCCTCTCCAGGCTCCACCGCCAAATCTCCAGGAGGTTCCTGGCCCGGATCTGGCAACCCTACTCCCCCATCCCCGGTGATAGCTTGGGGGGACCAAGCAACCAATGAGCAACCGGCCGGGTTTGTGCCCATCGCAAACACAGCCCTGTTTATTTGTCACGTCAGACTGCAGACGAAACCAGACAGCCAGGCACCAGAATAAGAAGGAGACCGACAAAGGACCGAATATTATTGGGTGCTATTGTCCATAATATCAATTCAGCACAACCCCATGTTAGGCCTGGTAGTTTCAGCATTCACACAGAAAGTTGATACCCAAAAACAAAACAAAACAAAACGTGTTTGTCCTACCCAGTCTTAGGAGACTGTAATGGAACTGTGTCCAGGTGACCTTACTTTCAGTTCAGTTTATACAGAGCAATGTTCCCTCTAAGCTGCGGAGCCTGTGAGCAAAAATTCTACTTTGTGAGCTGCTGGCATGAAAGTTGTGAGCCAGTGATTCGGCTGCTGCATAAATTAGTTTGCTCTGGAGCCCTCCTTCCGGAGCTGAGACAAAAATGTGTGAGTCGAAGGCTAAAAAACTGTGAGCTAGCTCACATTAACTCAGCTTAGAGGGAACACTGATACAGAGGTGCACAAAACATCTGGATGTGGGTAGAAAAAACATTGATATATTCACAAAACAAGCCAACTTTCCAATAACTCCTCCCCCCCATATGGAATTTTTAGTCATGTCCTAGATGGCTGCATTCTCTTCTGCTTCACTACACTGAATCTCGGTCTTGTAAAATTGTCACAGGGCGACTGGCTGCACTCCTGCGATTTCTCTTTTCCTTCATGAGGAATCCCCTCCCACTGCAGAAGGATTCAGATTGACGCTCCCTCTAAGCCGTGGCGTATTGTGAGCAAAAATTCTACTTTGTGAGCTGCTGGCATGAAAGTTGTGAGCCAGCAATTTGGCTACTGCCTAAATTGGTGCGCTCGGGAGCAGTGTTCCCTCTAAGCCGAGTTAGCGTGAGCTAGCTCACAGTCTTTTAGCCTCTGGCTCACACATTTGTTGTCTTTGCTCAGAAAGGAGGGCTCCAGAGCAAATTAATTGATGCAGTCGCTAAATGGCTCGCTCACAACTTTAACGCCAGTCGCTCACAAAGTAGAATTTTTGCTCACGGGACTCCACAGCTTAGAGGGAGCATTGCTCTGGAGCCCTCCTTCCTGAGTGAAGGGGGAAAAATGCATGAGCTGGAGGCTAAAAAACTGTGAGCTAGCCCACACTAACTCAGCTTAGAGGGAACACTGGTTCCAGGGGTCGTTTCGTAGAAAAAGAGCTAGGGGGACTCATTAGCATAACTAATTAGCATATGCCAAACCCCCTGACATCAGGGGCCTGGCGGTGGACCTGCAAGGCTGGTGGAAGTGTGAGGAAGCCCCGCCAAGGCCCTCCCTGGTGGGGAGAGGCAGGGAGGAAGCAACTTACACTCCCTCTTCTCCTGCCTCCTCCTGGCTGAATGAGGGCTGGAAGCGGGGTGGCCGGAAGCAGGGGGCAGGGCTTCGTCGTGTGCCCCGACCCCTGCACCTCACCCAGGGGAACTGCGATCCCCCGTGATCCCCCCCGAATCGACCTCTGACTGGTTCAGATATTTTATGTTAAGAATACACAATTAGTTCGTCAACACGACTGCTGGGCGGGGTTGCCAGCTTCGGGGAGGGGGAGGGATTTTGGTAGAGGAGAGTGCTCAGCAGGGTATAATGTCATAGACTCTGCCCGCTAGAACAGCCGTTTTCTCCCGATGAACTGGTCTCTGTTGTCTGGAGCAGGGTTGCCATTCCCCAGGTCCAGGCAGGGAATCCCCCAGTTTGGGGGGCTTCTGCCTGCCTGTGGCCAGATGGCCAATGGGGGGAACCCCACCCCCAAACAACGACATCGCCGGGCGACGTCCCCGACACGATGATGTCACCCAGAAGTGATGTCATCACATTGGGGACGTCGTGTGGCAATGCTCTAATTTGGGGGCAAAACTCTACAATTTAAGGGCGATTTTTGCCGTCAAGTTTTGCCCTCAACCCAGAGCATCAGTGCACACAGTCCTTGACACAATGGTATCACTTCTATGCAGGGCTCTACTGGTAGCAGGAGCTTCTTTGCATATTACGCCACACCCCCTAGTGTAGCCAATCCTCCAAGTGCCTACAGTAGCCCCTGTCAGAAGAGCTCTGTAAGCTCTTGGAGGATTGGCTACACTAGGGGTGTGTGGCCTAATATGCAAAGGAGCTCCTGCTACCAGTAGAGCCCTGCGTTCTATGTGACATCATTGCATTGTGGAGCCCTGCCCCATTCCCAGAAGGCTCCCTCCCCCTGCCAGTGTGTCGATGAGACCTGGCAATCCTAAGTACCTAAGGAAGTCCTTTTTCACCCAAAGAGTGATGAACACATGGAATTCACTGCCACAGGAGGTGGTGGCAGCTTCAAGAGGGAACTGGATAAGCATATGGAGCAGAGGTCCATCAATGGCTATTAGCCACAAGGTATAGATAGGGGCTCTGGGGCAAGTGATGCTCTGTCTTCTTGTTGCTTGGGGGGGGTCAACAGTGGGAGGGCTTCTAATGTCCTGGCCCCACTGGTGGACCTCCTGATGGCACCTGGTATTTCTGGCCACTGTGTTGGACTGGATGGGCCTTTGGCCTGATCCAACATTGGCATCTCTTATATTCTTATGTTCTTAATCCTAGACTGGGGACCAGCTGTAATTCTGGGAGAGCTCCAGGCCTCACCTGGAGGTTTGCAACCAGGGTTCCCCAGCATGGTGCCCCTAGATGCCATGACGCTTGCCAGGGTGTTCCCGGGCTTTCTCCCCGAAGTATCTCTTCACACAAGCAAAATTCTGATTCTGGCTTTCCTCCATCTCACGGGAGTAGGCGTTGTTTCAGAAGAGCTCCGGAATCTGCGATGTGCACCGACACTGCGTGTTTGGACTCCGCCCCAAGGCCGCCATTTTGCGATGTCCTCTTGGCAGCCGTTTTAGGTGATACCCACTATGTAGGCTTGTCAGTCTACCACTGGGGATGGGAGTTCAGAGGCGGTTTGCGATTGCCTGCCTCTGTGAAGTGACCCTGGAGTTCCTTGGTGGTCTCCCATCCAATATTAGCCATCGCCAACCCCACCTAGTTTCCGAAATCTGATGAGATTTGCCTTAGCCTGGGCAATTGAGGGCAGGTACACACTTGGTCCTATTAAAGTAAATATATCTGTACGTGCCAACAAGCAGCGAACAACTTATGACAATCCTAGCAGGAGGCTCTCAAGGCAAGTGAGAAGAAGAGGTGATTTGCCCTTGACTTCCATTGCAGAGTCTTTCTTGGTAGTCTCCCAACCAAGCATCAGCCCTGCTTAGCTTTAGGGATCTGACAATATTGGGATATACAGTATTATTCTCCATCCCATGAAAGAGGAGGAGGAGGAGGAGAGATTGGATTTATTCCCCCCCCTTGACTTGGAATCTCAGAGCGGCTTACAAACTCTTTTCCCTTCCCCTCCCCACAACAGACACCCTGTGTGGTAGGTGGGGGCTGAGAGAGCTCTGGGAGGACTGCTCTTGAGAGAAGAGCTCTGAGAATACCGTGACTGACCCAAGGTCACCCAGCTGGCTGCATATGGAGAAGGAGTGGAGGATTTTATTTATATATTTTATTGCTCTTGTATCCCGCCCTTCCTGAAAGCAGTCTCGGGGCGGGTTCCAAAAGCGGAAATCAGGGCGGGAATCAAAGCCGGTTCTCCCAGATTAGAGTCAGGGCTCCTAGCCGCTACACCAGACTGGTTCTCACCAGTTAAATGCTCTTATTTATTTATTGTTAACGTTTTTACCCCTCCCTCCCCGCGAGCGGGCTCAGGGCAGCTTACAAGAGGGCACAAGCCCATCCACAAAACAGGATTAAACAGTAAAACCATTAAAAAACAGCAAAACAAGAATAAAGTGCTCCATACAAACAAGATGGTCTCTGAAGATGGCATCAATCCTTTCATTGGGGTGATATTGTCCTGTCGATGGTCCAAGGCCAGTCCAGCAGTATCAGTGCCATGCAAGATCCTGGCAAATCTTCCGGGGACCTTTCCTAACCCCGTTGTTATCTCCACCATTGATAGTGTGAATGCCATTTATATTGATGGAAGGAACGCCGCACTGTATGCACCCGAATATCCTGAGCCACCGTGCAGTGCCTTTAACCTCCTGCTCCGTGAAGCCCCGAATGCATTCCACCTCTCTTTCACTAACCTCTAGGGCTTTTACAATTCATCAGTTTCCAGGAAGCCTTTCGCATGCATTAAGGTAAACCTATACACATTCAGTGCTGACATTTTTTTGCTCATTTTAGTCCCCTTGGCTGCAGGGATATATTTTTTTAAAAAATCTCATCCCATTCTCCCCCCCCCTTTTCTAATTTTAATCCAACGGGTTTTGACAGATGACAAGCCATCTTATCTCCTTGCTTCCCCTAATTTCCATTTCTGTGAGCCTCGAAATCCTCGGGGTCTGATTCCGTATCGGCTTGACATGGAACTCTTCCATTCAATCCTCCTACCGGCTGATAAAACATTGTGGCGCTAATGATTCCTTTCCGTTTACAATGCGCCCATCTGCATATGTGGCAAAACACTGACACCGATGTCACGTCAGCTGGGAATAATGGCATGGAGGGAGGGGGAGGGTTAATAGCCCAGCGAATGTTCCCTGTTTGCAAAAGAAGTTCCTGATTCCTGAATTTTTTTAAAAAAAGCTAAAATTAGGTAAAAAGAGAGGTCGTCCGGAGAACCCCGGCATTGTATAGATTGGGGTCCTGCATTTTGGCCCTTGTCCGAAACTACACTGCACAACCAGATCTCTTGCTTATCTATTGCGGTGATGACGGATGACAGAGAGAGTCAAGCTGTTGTTCAGTTGCTTAAAGATGATTTGCTTCTTTGGCTGTTTGTGATGTGGAAATGATGGCCCAATTAGGAGTGCTGGAACACCTGCCGGTTCGGGTCACGTGCCGTCTGTCAGTCTCCAAGACAGAGCTGATTTTTTTTCCCAGGCACTGTTGGTTGGCTCGTTTGTGGCTGATTGACAGGTTGCGCCAACATGTTCCTTCCTAACAGTGCAGCTCGTGCATGCTTTCACACAGTCCAGCTCAATTCTGCTTCCCTTCCCCCTATTGTGTCACTGCTCGACGCCGTGGGGAATTCTTGAGACAATTAAATTGGTCACAAACCATGCACATCATGGACCTGGCTCTCCCAGATATTACAGAACCAGCTTGGTGTAATGGTTAAGTACACGGACTCTCACCTGTGAGAACGGGGATTGATTCCCCACTCCTCCACTTGCAGCTGCTGGTGTGACCTTGGGCAAGCTGTAGTTCTGATAAGAGCTGTCCTTAAAAAAGAGCAGTTTCTGTCAAGAGCTCTCTCAGCCCCACCTACCTCACGGGGTGTCTGTTGTGGGGAGGGGGAAGGGAAAGGAGTTTGTAAGCTGCTCTGAGACTCCTTTGGGTAGTGAAGGGCGGGGTATAAATCCCATCTCTTCTTCTTCTAATCTGGGAGAGCCGGGTTTGATTCCCCACTCCTCCACTTGCACCTGGCTGGATGACCTTGGGCAAGCCATAGTTCTGACACAGCTGTTCTTGACAAAGAACAGTTTCTGTCAGAGCTCTCTCAGCCCCACCGACCTCACAGGGTGTCTGTTGTGGGGAGGGGAAGGGAAAGCGGTTTGTAAGCCGCTCTGGGTCTCCTGGGCGGGGTATAAATCCCATCTCTTCTTCTTCTTCTAATCTGGGAGAACCGGGTTTGATTCCCCACTCCTCCACTTGCACCTGGCTGGATGACCTTGGGCAAGCCGTAGTTCTGATAAGAGCTGTTCCTGAAAAAAGAGCAGTTTCTGTCAGAGCTCTCTCAGCCCCACCTGCCTCACAGGGTGTCTGTTGTGGAAAGGAGTGTGTAGGCCGCTCTGAGACTCCTTTGGGTAGTGAACGGCAGGGTATAAATCCAATCTCTTCTCTCTTCTTTTTCTTCTTCTCTGACACTCTATTTCACCATGCTGGATCTTCGGGATAACAAATAAATTAATAATTAATCAATTCCATGACAATTTTTAATTTTTTAAAATTAAATTTATTTAATTTTTTACCCCGCCCTCCCTGTGAATAGGCTCAGGGCGGGTTACAAAGTCATACAGTCTCAGTGACCGTCGTTAAATAATCAAAACAATCATTTAGAACAATGATACAAACAGCAAGAACGCTTCATTGTGCGATGGCTCAGTTTAACAAACACACAAAAGTGGAAATACAGCGAACACAGTTAAACAAACAAACAGAATAATCTGTCACACTGTACAAATCACACTTGAGACTACTGTCTTCTTATACAGTTCTGCTTCCAACCAAAATTAATGCACATCAGAAATAGTTTTGCCACCGTGCATAAATGACAACTGCACCAGTTGAATAGTGACGGCAAGATTCAAAATGACACAAAGTCTACCAGTACGTTCCAAGTTGCTAGGAATCCCAGAGCTGGGCTGCTAGAACTGGGTTGAGCTCCGTCACAAAGAAAAATGGCTGATGAAGCCTTAAGAAACGGCAAAGCAACCTAGGCATGCCGTCGCCGCTCCTTTGGTTCGCACTTCAGCTGGTCGTGAGCTCGTGCCGTCTACTGCATGCTTCCTTCTGGACACTCTTCTCTGCACCATGAGCTGGTGACCACATCCATCTGAAGGGAGACTTGAACTTTCAAGGACTATTAGGTCGCTGTTCAACTTTTGCAGAGGTCATTTATGCCTGGTGGCAGAAGTATTTGTCACGTGTATTAATTTTGGTTGTAAGTAGTCATGTATGGCTGCGAGAGTTGGACTATAAGGAAGGCCGAGCGCCGAAGAATAGATTCTTTTGAACTATGGTGCTGGAGAAGACTCTCGAGAGTCCCTTGGACTGCAAGAAGATCAATTCAGTCAATCCTAAAAGAAATCAACCCTGACTGTTCCCTGGAAGGCCAGATAACGAAACTGAAGCTCAAATACTTTGGCCACCAAATGAGAAGGGAGCACTCCCTGGAGAAGACCCTGATGCTGGGAAAGATTGAAGGTCAAAGAAGACGGGGATGGCAAAGGATGAGATGGTTAGACAGTGTCATCGATGCAACGAACATGAAGTTGAGCCAACTTCAGAGGACAGTGGAAAACCGAAAGGCCTGGCGTGATCTGGTCCATGGGGTCGCGAAGAGTCAGACTCGATTGTGCGACTGAACAACAACAACAAAAAGAACAGTATAAGAAGACAGTGGTCTCAAGTGTGATTTGTACAATGTGACTGATTGCTCAGCTTAGGCTGATCAGAGAATCTGTGATTTCAGTAGGGGACGCCAGAGGTGGATTTTGGATGACCGCCATCTCCACCAAAAGCCCAGCAGAACAGCTCCATTTTACAGGCCCTGCGGAATTGTAACAGATTCCGCAGGGCCCTGATCTTGAATTATAATTAATGAATTAGATTAAGAATGTATGTATTATACTAATATTATAACTAATAAATAAATGGTGCTTAATGTTGCTAATGACCATGCATGCCCAGTATCAAAGAAGAAGAGGAGGAGGAGGAGGAGGAGGTTGGATTTGTACCCTGCCCTTCACTCGGATTCTCAGAGTGGCTTACAATCTCCTTTCCCTTCTCCTCCCCACAACAGACACCCTGTGAGGTAGGTGGGGCTGAGAGAGTTTTTTCCAAGGACTTCTCTTGAGAGAATAGTTCTGAAACAACTTGTGACTGACCCAAGGTCACCCAGCTGGCTGCATGTGGAAGAGTGGGGAATGAAACCCAGTCCTCCAGATTAGAGTCTGCTGATCTTACCTACTACACTGAACTGGCTCTCAAAAAGCCCAGCATGAGGCAGGGACGTGGTAGGGGGTGGGTTGCCAGATCCCTTCTGGAGACCAGTGAGGGATAGAGGGGGACTTACCAGTAGAAAGAAGGCGGCCTAGGCCACATTGCCGGTATTGCACATGATGTGACATCATCATGGCAGTGACTTTTGGGCAACGCTCTGGTATTTGGGCAAAAGAAAATCCATGGTAAAACTGGCTTCTACCATAGAGGTTTTTTCCCAAATACCAGAGAGTCGCCTGGAAGTTGCTGATGTGATGATGTCACTTCCTGTGTGGCACAGGCACCATGGCCTAGGCCTTCTTTCTACTGGTATGTCCCCCAGCCAGCCAGCTAATGGGCAGCTGGGGGGCGGGGCCTGGCTGCGGGGGACACCCCGTCTTCACTGTGGGATCTGGCAACCCTGCTTGACTTTTGGGTAAAACCTTGTGTTTTGGGGTTTTTTCCCTTAGAAGGGGGTGTCATCACCCTTGAAACACGACTTCCCCTCCAATTTTTCCCTGACACCACAATGGAAGCTTAAGGCGGGGGATCTGCCACCCCAACTAGGGAAATGGCATCCTTATTTATTATTGGCACTGGGGACAAGAAGGGAATAAGGTTGCCGGTATCATTTCAGCAACCCGTCTCTGAATAACAACACCCTCTTAGTTTCTATCATTATTCACCCACAACGATTTTGTACTTCCTCGACGTATGTGAAATCTAAAAAAATGAGCACAGGATAACATTTTTTTAAAAAAAATGACCAGGGAATACCTGGCTATGGACAAAATATCAGAAGTTATATCCTTGGCAGAGATTCCAGAGTTCCATTCAGATTTTTTGAAATGCTGGTTTCCCTTTCTTGAATAGATGGAAAGACAGAGTAAGCTGAAAAAGGAACTTCCAGATAATTTGAAGGTTATAGCTATTGCTCTTGTTTTTTTTTTTGGGGGGGGGGTTAATTATGTTTTTATTGTGGTTTCCTAATAGTATGTGCTACTGTAAATCGTTACTATATTATGGCCCCGGTTACACGGGCCAGATAACGCGCGGGGGGGGGAGGTGTGGCTGTTTGCCCAGGAGCAAAATAAAGCGTGGTAGCCCGATCACACGGTCCCCCGAGGCTTCACGCTTAGGCTGTTAGCTGGCGATCACACGGTGATGCTGGAGCGTGGCAAAGAAGCGGTGCAGCAAGCGTTTCACGTTTGTGCGCATGCGCAGTTCTGCGGAGCAGCACTGCTTTCAGTTACGTGTTTTTGCGCATGTGCTTACAAAAAACATCTGGTTTGTGATGGGATGTGGACGGGCGCTGGATGCCATGGGATACTAGCGCTCCCGCGATCAGACGCCCGCCCCTGCCCCACATTTTCCGGATACTAGTGCACCTTCCGCAGTACTTTTTTACTGTGCGCCTTCGGCGGGACGCCACAAGTTGGCCACGGGTGCGCTATGCTTCCCAGATGTTGCAGTGTGATCGTGCACCAAAAATCCATATGACATTCGTGCCTTTAGTGTGGCAAATCCTCCATGTGAATGGGGCCTATATAAATAAAAGTTATTTATTTTTAAAAAAAATTAAAAAAATTGTGAGTGAACTAACAAAAAGAAACATACAAGAAGTC
>NW_015163707.1:2754-8469 GCF_001447785.1 Gekko japonicus | reverse complement strand
CCCTTTTACCGATAGGATGCTAAGGGGATTGTACTTGCCTGAAGTCACCAAGTGAGTTTTGGGTGCAGATGATATTTGAACCAAGGACTTCTTCTTGGACCAAGTTCCAATGCTAATGAGAGGTATGGCATGGGTACTGTAACTATTCAATAGCTGCCATTGAATGCATGATGTATGTGAAACATCTAATTGACTTGCCATGTTGAGCTTCGTCCTGGGCTAGGATCCAAATCCATCCAATCGCATTGCTAGCCCAGGAAGCACCTAGCCAATCACTTTACAGCAAGCTCCCTGAGCGGGAACATCCGTGATTGGTCCTTATCTGAACAACCGTATTGGTTGGTATTTGTACAGTGGGTGTGGCTACATTAGCCGGGAGAGTTTAAAAGCAGGACAACTGCAATGTAGAAGCTGAACTGTTCTGTTCTGGCTATCAGATGTTGATCCGTGTTGGGGTTGTGTTCGAGTTGAAGAATAAAGTTGTGTTCTTGCTGAATCACTCTCCGACTTCTTTGTAAAGCGAGCGACTTAACACTCTCTCTGGACATCTCTGAGGTAATCTGTGTGAAGGAATGTACTTGTCTTCCTGCCTCGCTGTTCTGTCACAAAGTGTGAGGGGATCAATAAAAGCTTTTAATCAGGGTATCAGATTGCCAGAGGTCCACTACTCATCCTTTCCTCCCTTTTTGCATTTCTGATGTGCACAAGTGCATTGCTAAAGCACTGCAATCACTGCCCACCCCAAAAGACCCTTCGAGTTACTGTGCAATTATAAGGAGAGTCACACACTCCATAGTCCATTGACTTCAGTGGGCTTATAAATGTGTAACTGTTTTTAGGGTTGCACAGGCAATCATATGCATTCTTCTCTGGCGGTGTTCCAAGAATAAATATGTGCATTGACAATAACCCAAAGAGATTCCTGAGACTATATATTCAGTGCCATGGTATGTGACGGCCAGTCGTCACCTCAGAGACACTTTTATGGAGAGCATGGGGGATTTGGATTTTTAAATAAATAAATATATGCATATGGAAATAAATGCATAAATACTACGGAATATACAGTTGAATCCAGATTCTTTGCATGGTTTCGTACCAGTGCATGAGAGGACAAATGTGCGCCAGTAAAGCATCATGTTGGAACTTCTCATCCACAATGATAAACTACTTAACAGTCACATGGACTCTGGTACCAAGGTCTGAAACAAATTTGACAAATTTAATTGGGAAACAATTAAGACAGCAAAGTATAAAATACTGTTATATAGTTAAGTTATGTTTGATAGTAAATTGAAATATATTCATGTACTCTAGCACAATTCCCTTCTTTATTTGTTTGTATCAATGTAAGACTCCATGACTTTCTTGTTATCTCTGTTTTGTCTGTTGATTGTACAAAATTTAATAAAGTTTATTGGAAAGAAAAAAAACCCAAGGTCTGAAACAAACCAAGATGCCAACTTTGCTCTCATATAGATCCTAGCCACACCATCAGTGGACCCAGCAACGTCAGCCGTACCATCTCAGCTTCATACACCAGCTGATCCCTTAATGTGATTTACACCATCCACCCGGGGTTATTTCCTGCAGGAGCGCACAGGAGTGGAGCTCCAGCAGTAAAGAGCTCAGGGGGCGGGCACATGCAGCAAGCCCCACCCCCTGCTCCCAGCAGCCCTCAGTCAGAGCAAGAAGCAGCCAGGTAAGTTGCAGAGCCCCCCAGGTCCAAAACAGTCCAGTGGCACCTTTAAGGCCAAGTTTTATTCAGGTACAAGCTCTACCTCCTCTGCAAGGACAGACCTGCACGTTCCCCCCCCCCCAATAGCTAGCAATCCAAAACAGTCCAGTGGAGCCTGAGCGGTGGGTGTTGCCTTCTGGCTCACTTCCGGTGATGTCAGGGGGTGTGGCATATGCAAATGAGTTATGCTAATGAGCTCCTGCACCTCTTTTCCTACGAAATGACCCCTGCCATCCACCATCATGTGTCAACAATACCATTCCACCGTCTACATTGGACAAACAGGCCAGTCCCTTCAAGAAAGAATTAATGGACATAAGTCTGAAATTAGAAACAGCAACATTCAAGAACCAGTGGGGGGACATTTTAACCTGCCAGGACATTCAGCTTCTGACCTAAGAGTAGCCGTTCTCTTACAAGGGCATTTCAAAGGGAGATTAAAAAGAGAGACTGCTGAGTTGCAACTGATTATAAAGTTCAAGACAACGCATCCTCCCAGACTGAATCAAGACCTAGGTTTCCTGTCTCGTTGCCGATGCTGATTTCTTCATGCCTACTACTCTAGGAGCTGCGGTGGGTCAAGTGGTTATGACGCTGAACTGCAGGCTGTGAAAGGTCGGTAGTTCAGCAGTTCGAGACCCAGGTGCTGCATGACGGAGTGAGCTCCCGTCTCTAGTTCCAGCTCCTGCCAACCTAGCAGTTCGAAAGCAAGAAATTGCAAGTAGATAAATAGGTACCCCTTCGGTGGGAAGGTAACAGCATTCCGTGCGCCTTGGTGTTTAGTCATGCCAGCTACATGACCACGGAAATTTCTTCGGACAGCGCTGGCTCTTCGGCTTTGAAACGGATATGAGCACCGCAACCCTAGAGTCGGATTCGACTGGCTTTTGAGCAAGGGAACCTTTACCTTTACCTTACTACTCCTCTGCTTATCACACCTAATCCAATCATGCCTGCTACTGTCAATCACCTGCTATTGATATTTTTCTCAGAATGTCATTCAGCATCTGAAATCACTTCCCAATAAATAGGATTGATAGGCTCCCATTCTAGCTGTAGCTGAAGAAGTGAACGGTGACTCACGAAAGCTCCTCCCCTGCCACAAATTTTGTTAAGTATTTAAAGTGATACAGGACTCTTGCTGTTTTCTACCGCAGAGGGATGACTGTGATGAAACCATACATACAATAGCATCAAGAAGATTGCTTCTTTGCCCTGCTTTGTCGATGGGCCTAGCTGATATGAGATGCAATCCTTGTTGTTGTTGTTCAGTTGCACAGTCGAGTCCGACTCTTCGCGACCCCATGGACCAGATCCTGCCAGGCCCTCCTGTCTTCCGCCGTCCTCTGAAGTATTTGCTCAATTTCATGTTTGTTGCATCTATGACACTGTCTAACCATCTCATCCTTTGCCGTCCCCGTCTTCTTTGACCTTCAATCTTTCCCAGCATCAGGGAGTGCTCCCGTCTCATTTGGTGGCCAAAGTATTTGAGCTTCAGTTTCATTATCTGGCCTTCCAGGGAACAATCCTTAAGACACTGAATAACATAAGACTTCCTTCTGTGTAGAATTGCTTAGTGTTGCTCCTCTATGTATGTCTGTATTTGCTGTCAAGTCGCAACTGACTTACGTTGACGCCAGCCAGGGGCTTTCGAGGCAAGTGAGAAGGAGAGGTGGTTTGCCGTGTGCCTACAATATACCTGAAAGATAGTTGTTCAGCCTCCGCTGGACGTTTTCAAGCAGAGGCTGGACGACCATCTTTTGGGTATGTGTATGTATGTAGGGCTGTCTTTCGGCTCTGCTCCTGCAGAGTGCAGGGGGTTGGACTAGATGACCTGCAAGGCCTCTTCCAACTCTAACATTCTATGATTCTTTTATAGCAGAGATCCCTACGTTTTCTCAGCCTGTGGGCACCTTTAGAGTTCTGACACAGTGTGATGGTTGCTGCCACTAAATGGCTGCTGCAAGAGGTGGATCCGGACACAAAATGGCTGCTGCAGCTTACCTTTGGTCACACAGCAGGGTTGTCAGGTCTGGGTTGGAAAATACCTGGAGACTTTTGGGTGGATCCAGGAGAGGGCAGGGTTTGGGGAGGGGAGGAGCCTCAGCATGGTACAGTGCCATGGGTGACGTTGGGCCAGTCCCAGTTTTCTCCGGACTCTCTCAGACCCACCTGCCTCAGAAGGAGCCTGCTGTGGGGAGAGGAAGGGAAGGCCATTGTCAGACGCTTTGAGACACATGAGGCCTGCTGGGTGACCTTGGGCCCATCCCAATTCTCTCAGGACTCTCTCAGCCCCACCTACATAACAAGGTGCCACTTGTCAGCCTCTCTGGGACTCTTTAAGGTAGAGAATGGCAGAAAGTGAAGAGGACCTAAAGAGTCTCTTGCTCAGGGTAAAAGAGGAGAGCGCAAAAGTGGGCTTGAAGCTCAACATAAAAAAAACTAAGATCATGGCATCTGGCCCCATCACTCCTTGGCAAACAGAAGGGGAAGTCATGGAAGTAGTGACAGACTTCACGTTCCTGCGATCCCAGATCACCGCAGACTGTGACAGCAGTCATGAAATTAAAAGACGCCTGCTCCTTGGGAGGAAAGCGATGGCGAACCTAAACAGCATGATAAAAAGTAGAGACATCACCCTGCCAACAAAAGTCCGCATGGTCAAAGCAATGGTATTCCCAGTAGTCATGTATGGCTGCGAGAGTTGGACTATAAGGAAGGCCGAGCACCGAAGAATAGATTCTTTTGAACTATGGTGCTGGAGAAGACTCTTGAGAGTCCCTTGGACTGCAACAAATCAGTCAATCCTAAAAGAAATCAACCCTGACTGATCCCTTGAAGGCCAGATAATGAAACTGAAGCTCAAATACTCTGGCCACCAAATGAGAAGGGAGCACTCACTGGAGAAGACCCTGATGCTGGGAAAGATTGAAGGTCAAAGAAGACGGGGATGGCAAAGGATGAGATGGTTAGACAGTGTCATCGAGGCAACGAACATGAAACTGAGCAAACTTCAGAGGACGGCGGAAGACAGGAGGGCCTGGCATGATCTGGTCCATGGGGTCGCGAAGAGTCGGACTCGGCTGTGCGACTGAACAACAACAAGGTAGAGAAAAGCGGGATATAGAAACCTCCTCTTCTTTTTTCTTCTTTTTCTCCAATTTCTAAAAAAAGTATCCTTAAATTATTACGAGGTACAAAAGCATAATAAATAGAAGCATCCATATGCTTCTTCAAGTGCAAATAAGGACTTTGGAATGCTGAACAAGAGTTCAAGCAGGCATTATTTTAAAAAAACCACTGAGGAATAAGACAAATGGCTTGGGGAAAAATTGTGGTGGAGCATTAATAAAATAATTTCTCTTCACATTTATATTCCAGTGGACTTTGATGTGTCCTGCCTAAGCTTTTCAAAGGAACTGGACGGCTCTGTTCTCCGAATTCTCTTCGGCAGCCTATAATTCTTACCTTGCTTTGAACTCGTGGCTGCTGCGTATCGGGAGACTCACCACCTCAAACCGAGCATTAGTAATTTAATAATCTACAGAAGCAGAAGAGTCAGCCACGATTTCAGTAAACTTGCAGGATTAGACAATTCTGCTTGTTCAGCATTGCAGTTTCAAGCCAAGGAACTATCCAGTGTCCCACAGAAACACCTGTAGATAGACATACAAGTTCTCTTGAAATCAATATGCAAAAATATCCCTCAATTTCCACTGAAGAAGCTAAATATTACACATTTGCGTATGTGGTACACTAGAAAAATGAATTTTATGAAAAGTAATAGGGAACATGAGAGTTATGCTCTGACAAGAAAGGGGACCCGCGAAAATCGCGGGGGGGGAGGAGCGGGGGAGCTCTACACAGAGCAGGGGAGGAGGAGGAAGCAGGTAAGCTTCCCCCCCATCCCGTTGGTTCCCCCGTCTCCTCCACCCCCCCCCAACTACCACCTCCCGGCTCGCCGCCCCCCCAGTCTC
>NW_015163707.1:0-1784 GCF_001447785.1 Gekko japonicus | reverse complement strand
CCAGTTCCTCTGGAGGGCCAACAACAGGGCAGAGAGGCCGAGGCCTTCCTAAGAACATAAGAAGAGC
The DNA here is from genome assembly GCF_001447785.1 of Gekko japonicus. Lineage (NCBI taxonomy): Eukaryota > Metazoa > Chordata > Lepidosauria > Squamata > Gekkonidae > Gekko > Gekko japonicus. Next base: position 1,717 of record NW_015163707.1, on the reverse strand, counting down.
CCTGCTGGATCAGACCAGTGGTCCATCCAGTCCAGCATCCTGTCTCACACAGGGGCGAACCATTTCCTCTGGAGAGCCAACAACAGGGCAGAGAGGCCGAGGCCTTCATTAGAACATAAGAAGAGCCCTGCTGGATCAGACCAGTGGTCCATCTAGTCCAGCATCCTGTCTCACACAATGGCCAACCAGTTCCTCTGCAGGGCCAACAACAGGTCAGAGAGGCTTAGGCCTTCCCCTGATATTGCCTCCTGGCACTGGTATTTAGAGGCTGACTGCCTCTAACCTCTGAATGTGGAGGTTCCCCTCACTCACCATGGCTGGTAGCCACTGATAGGCCTATCCTCCATATAGGGTTGCCCAGGAGGCGGGGTTTCCCCCGCTAAAAGGGTTCCCAATCCGCCGGTCTGGAATCTGGCCAGTGGTGGGAGCCCCACCCCCAAAATGCTGACGTGCCCGGCATGATGACATTGCCTGGAAGTGATGTCATCACACTGGGCACATTGCCAGACGACACTCCAGCAATCGCCCTGAAAACTCTATGGTGCCATAGAGTTTTTAGGGCAATTGCCAGAGTGTCACCCGGCAACATGCACAGCATGATGACGTCACTTCCGGGTGATGTTATCGCGGCGCACGTGCACTTTGTGTGCGAGGGAAGACACCCACAGAGGACCCTGGACTCCCCCACTATTTCAACAGTAAGACTTGGCAACCCTATCCATGAATCTGTCAAATTACCTTTGAAAACTGTTTATTCCTATGGCCAACACTACAGCCTCTTGTAGAGAATTCCACATTTTAATCACTCTCTGTGTAAAGTAGTTTTTATAGAATACTTTTTACAATCTCCTTCCCTTCCTCTCCCCAAAACAGACACCCTGTGATATAGACAGGGCTGAGAAAGCCCTGAGAGAGCTCAAACCTCCAGGTTAGAGTCTACCACTCTTAACCACTACAACAAACTGGCAATCTTAAGGAAGGCGATAGTTACTAATCTTGAAGAGAGAGGTCTGGGGAGGCATCAGCAAAATGACCAGCGTTTCAGAGAGTGAAGAAGAAAGGGCCCACATGCAAGTCTGACTGCTAACAAATATTGGGGCTGGTAGGAGGGCAAGGAAGTTGAAAGTAGGCAGAGCAAGAGCCAACAGTAGGCTGAACCTAGGGATGCCATCTTCCAGGTGGGACCTGGGGGGGGGTCCCCTGGAATTACAGCTCATCTCCAGGCTACAGAGTTCAGTTCCCCTGGAGAAAATGGAGGCTTTGGAGGGTGAACTCTGTGGCATGGTACCTCACTGAGATCCCTGTTCTCCCCACGACCCATCCCCAAATCTCCAGGCATTTCCCCACCTCGATCTGGCAACCCTATCTGCCCATCCCCCACCAGTGGCCAGGGGGGACCTGGCAGGTCTAGTGACTACTTATATTACAATGGTCTAGAAAGGCACATGGATTTACAAAATGACCATCCAAATCCCTTGCCATTTGGTGAATGCTTCCGTGCTGCTTGGAGATCAGTGGGTAGCATGGCCTGGAGACCCAGGGGAACAAGGATATGGGAGCAGCCATCAGTGATGGTGTGACATCACTTCCGGGAAAACCTGCAGGTGATGTTACACCTCTTTGGAATCACTAGAAAGTCTATGGGAAAAAAACATAGAATTTCTGATTATTCTGTGACAACATTCCGAGAGAACTTGGAACTTATGTCACACCTCTC
>NW_015163706.1:171303-172161 GCF_001447785.1 Gekko japonicus | reverse complement strand
ACATTAGCCGGGAATGTTTAAAAGCAGAAAAGCTGCAATGTTAATTTGGATGGGTTCTGGCTATCTGATGTTGTACCGTGTTGGAGTTTTGTGCGTTCTGAAGAATAAAGCCGTGTTCTTGCAGAATCACTCTCCGACTGCTTTGTTAAGTGAGTGACTTAACAGATTGTACCTCATGGGACAGCTCCATGGGTGCCCACAAGCCTTAATGGCACGCATGACGTACCACCTGAGAGGACCAATTTACTATATTTTAAGGTCACCTCTGAGCTGAATGCTACCAGTTCCTCTGCAGATGGAGCCACCTTTAAACAGATTTTGCTTTCCCTGAGAGACAAGTAAGCGAAACTTTGGCATTTCCCAAACAGGAACACAAGCGCTCCGCATAGTACATTATTTGTGTAGTTACTCTTTTTTTAAAATCTAAAACAAAGTTGGCATCTTTAGAATATATTTACTAGCCTTTAAAAGAAGCAACACTTCGCTTTTATTAAAGCCACAGTTCATCAGATGCTCTTTTCAGATTAGGAAAAACCCAATGGGAGGCTGAGAGCAACCGCCAGAAAGTATAACATTCTCCTTAATCTATTGTATTTATTGAAAATGTAGCTTGTCAGAGTCAGGCAATAACATGTGCTAAGCGGTATGTCTAAGACAACTGTGTTTTTCTAGTGCATGAAGGGGGTCTTTAATGGGGGGATCTGTCCTGCAAAAAGTCATCATTAAAGAAAGCACTTCTGGAACTATAGATTTATACAGGGATCATTTCGTAGAAAAAGAGGTGCAGGAGCTCATTAGCATAACTCATTAGCATATGCCACACCCCCTGACATCACCGGAAGTGTGTAAGAAGGCAAC
>NW_015163706.1:155085-171082 GCF_001447785.1 Gekko japonicus | reverse complement strand
TCTTCGGACAGCGCTGGCTCTTCGGCTTTGAAACGGAGATGAGCACCGCAACCCTAGCGTCGGACTCGACTGGCTTTCGAGCAAGGGAAACCTTTACCTTTACTAAAGGAGCTAATGTGTTCAACTAAGCTTTCATTGAGCGAACCCTCTAAGGAACAGGTGCCACTGTCAGTGGGTAGCTAATGGCAAGAAGGTACTGACTTTGGTTGACTGGTGGCTACACCTTGCAGTACTGGAACTGAAATGGCTTGGCAGCAGAGGAAGCAGAAATCACATTTGGGGGAAAACAGATGCTTCTTGAAAACAACAGACCCCCTCCCTTCATAAATCTGTCTAACCCCCTTTTAAATCCATCTGAGCCAGTGACTATTGCCACGTGAGTCACTCCCCATTGTCCACCCTCTTGTCACTGTTGAATCTATTGCTGTTCTGTTTCATAGGGTAACCCCCAGATTCTTGTATTACATAATGATAGAGGCAGAAATGGTTGTTTCCAGGGCTATTTTTGGGCAGGAACGCACAGGAACGGAGTTCCGGCTGGCTCCTGAGTTGGCCACACCCAGCAGGAACTCATTAGCATAATAGGCCACACCTAATAGCAGAAACACATTAGGACTGGCTACATTAGGGGTGTGTGGCCTAACCTGCAAAGGAGTTCCTGCTACAAAAAAACCCCTGGGTTTTGACAACAAACAAGGTAAACAGAATAACAAGCAAAAGGTGGGTGTGGCTGGATGGCCACACTTCTGGTAACATGGGTGTGTGGCCTAATGTGCTAATGAGCAGTGCTGTCAGGGTGTGGCCTAATATGCTAATGGGTTTTGCTATTGGGTGTGGCCTATTATGCTAATGAGTTCCTGCTGGGCTTTTTCTACAAAAAGAGCCCTGGTTGTTTCCATTCATTTTCTCCATGCCATGTATAATTCTGTGAATCTCTATCATGTCACTGCCCCATCCAATGGTTTATTTACTTACTGTCTCTCCTCCAAAAGCAAAATTGCCCCATATTGGCTGCCTTGGTCTTTTCCCTGCCAGATCAAGGAAAGCAGGGAACATGAAAGACCTCAACCATGTTGTCATGTGGGTGGAGTCAGATCTCACCCCTCCCTCATGAGAAACACCGCCTGACAGAGTTAAGCGCCAATCTCAATTTTTTATTCCTAATGCAATCTGCCAGCAGGGGCTACATTTCAGACTCTGCAGGCATTTGAGCGTGAACCACATTTTGGCAGACGAAGCATGAAAGGGTTTCTTGGCAGACAGTTCTGTTTCGTCTCAGACACCGGAAGACTGTTCGTGTTTTGCTCCCAATAATCAAAGATTAGCATGTAATGTTTTCATGGCAAAGCAACCAACACCACCCAGGCCTGCCTGATATGCTTTTGAACATTTCAAGCTCACATTTCGATACAGACTGGGTTTGTTGATGTGTCATATCCATTGGTTTTCATAATACTAGCATTTCTCACCCAACGAAGACACAAGCTCAGAATGGCTAGGTCTTGTTCACTTGAAAATGTCCCCTCCTCAACAGCTTGGTTGAGGTTGATGGAGTTGCACTGTTGGTGGCTTTGGCAGGAAGTACTGAGAGGTGCGCCGTGGAATGGGTCATGGAGTTATGGGCTGGATGATAGCGAACTGGGCTGGTTTGGAAGATTTGTGTGAGCAAAAGAAGAGATCTGAGTGGGTGAAGAGATTGAGTGAGGTGCTGTAGACTGGGCAGGGGGGAGTCTATTTTTCTTTGTATGGTAGTTATTATCCTATGTGGCAAGTATGAAATCTGTGTCCTTTTGTGTGGAAGACAGGGTAAGTGGCAAAAGGTGGAAATAAGTCTTTCTGACTAGGTCTATTAGGGAACTTTAGAGAAAGAAGGAGAATTTTACCTATTTTGCAACCTAGAAGTCAGCGGTATAAACAAAACCGTTATACCTTTGCACCACACTGAAATCATTAAGCGTTTATACTTCTAAATAAAATCTATTTCTGTTTAGGTAAAAATTGCTGTTTTATTTGGAATAAAGGATCCCTTTTTACCTCACAGCCCTCCCAACGTGCTGACCTGTCATTCTACCAGATATAACTAAACCATCCTGTTCTTTGGGTTAAGTTGAGAGATCTAAGGCAAGACCCTTTAGTGCAAGCAAAAATCATTAGGGAACGGTTAGGAATTCAGGGAGACAGCACAATACAGGTCATTCAGAGCACTACAGAGAGGTGCCATTGCATGTGTTACAAGTGATTCCAGAAAGGGACAAAATATTACAGGGGGCAACAGCAGCAGGAGGGTTATGAATTTACTGGAGACATCTGGTTGCTCACTGTGGGATGCTGGACTAGATGGACTGTTGGTCTGATTCAGCAGGGCTCCTCTCCCATTATTCCTTTTGTTCACTGCTTTACCAACATGCAAGCGTCTGAACCAATTTAAAACAGCACAAAAAGAAAGATCATGTTGTGAAATACAATAATGGGTGCCCAACTCAAGAGAAAGTGGGTTTGAATGCAAGGTAGATATGGAAATCAAATAGGGTTGCCAATCTCCAGGCAGGGGCTGGAATCCTCCCAGAACTGGAATTACTTTCTGTGTTACATGGATCACTTCCCCTGAAGAAAATGGCAGCTTTAGAGGGCAGACTCTATGGTATCACATTCCTCTAAGTTCCCTTCCCTCTCCAAATTCTGCCATCCCCCAAGCTCTGCCTCCAGTCTCCAGGAACTCCCTAACCTAGAGTTGGCAACCATAATGTTGAAAGTCTCATTTGTGGAAATGATCTGTTGTCATGTTCAGTGGGTAAGCACCTTCAAACACATACATACCCAGGTGGGATCTAAGTATGTGCCTTCCCATTCTCCCTGGTAAGTGACTATCTGCCATCTGATGTCTGAGCAAAGAATAAGTGCCTCGCATCAGACCTTTTGCTTTAAAAAATCTCCGATCTCTATTCAGTCGGAGCTATTTCTGCAAGAATATATGCTATGTGTTTGGGGGGAGGGGGGAGAGAACCCGACGTCATCATTTAACCGGCCACAGTCACAATTGTCTCCTTTGATCCCTGCTATAACCTGTAGAGAAGAATAAAGGACAAGTGACGAGGAGACCTTTTCTGACCCCGGCAGTACTTTCTTCTCAGGAGCAGAGAGGCCTGTCCTAAATGCCACCAGCTGGAGTGGAACAGAGATAAAAGACCAGCCGTCTTTCTCCCCAGATGCCATCCAAAACCATCTTGCCCAAGTGAAAAGAAATCAGCTCTTTAAAATGGATGCAGTATTTGGGAGGCCTCCAGTGCGACACCAGAAGTGAGTTTCCTTATTCTCAAAGAGGAGGAGCCCGCAAGCTGAGGATTCTCCCACACTGCTTTGCCCATTCTTGGATGTACCATGCCAAGCGGGAAAGGAGGCACTGCCATGGCCATGCACTTTACTAGCCAAGCAAATAAGCCCTGCCCTGCCACGTCTGACCCACCAGTAGGGGTTGCAGGAAAAATGTTGCTGTGATTGCTTTATTTGTAAGATTTCTAACTTGCCTGGAATTACAGCTCATCTCCAGCCTACAGAGATCAGTTATTCTGGAGAAAATGGATGTTTTTAGAGAGTCAACCCTATGGCATTATGTACGCCACTGAAGTCCCTTCCATCCCCAAATCGCCAGGAATTTCCCAACCTGGATCTGGCCACCATAACACACACACCCCCGCATCCCCCACTGGTAGCCAGGAGGGACCTGGAGAGTTGGACTATAAGGAAGGCCGAGCGCCAAAGAATAGATTCTTTTGAACTATGGTGCTGGAGAAGACTCTTGAGAGTCCCTTGGACTGCAAGAAGATCAAATCAGTCAATCCTCAAAGAAATCAACCCTGACTGTTCCCTGGAAGGCCAGATAATGAAACTGAAGCTCAAATACTTTGGCCACCCAATGAGAAGGGAGCCCTCACTGGAGAAGACCCTGATGCTGGGAAAGATTGAAGGTCAAAGAAGACAGGGATGGCAAAGGATGAGATGGTTAGACAGTGTCATCGATGCAATGAACATGAAATTGAGCCAACTTCAGAGGACGGCGGAAGACAGGAAGGCCTGGCATGATCTGGTCCATGGGGTCTCAAAGAGTCGGACTCGACTATGCGACTGAACAACAACAAAATATCTATATCTCTGTGTGTACACTTTTTATTCTCTGTTTTTGTTGTCCCTCACCTTTAATTTACATTTGCATCATTGGTTCATAATATAGTTATATCCAGAAAAATAATCAGCTGCAATGTGCAATCTTCAAGCGGCGGGTAGGGGAGGAGGGAGTCAGAAATAAGTAACGTTATACACTAGCCACACTATTTAACACATTTTCATCATTCTGTGAAAGCTTCGGTAAACAGTAGCTGCAGGGGAGTTATTTCAATATTCACTTTGAACTGCAAATTATGTACGACTGACACGTATCTTTGGCCCTGCTAACTATTGTTTACAGATCTTAGAGGCTGCATTTTAAAAGTTCCAGGGTGTTCTCCCCAATATCAGGCAATTAATTATAATCAGAAATGGAGAGAATGTTCTACACAGGATTAGATTACTCCCTGGATTTTCCTGAGGAAACAAAGCATCTGATTTGGGGTTGGAAATGAGGGTTTTGTATCTAAATTTTCAAGTTCAAAAGAAGAAAGGAAATGTTTGTGAAAGGTAAATGCATGTGTAGAAAAATGAGTATAGGATACACATTCAGTTATCAAAGCTGAAGGCACAACATGCACAGTCAGTTTCTTAGTAAGTATAGGTAAAGGTAAAGGTTCCCTTGCTCGAAAGCCAGTCGAATCCGACTCTAGGGTTGCGGTGCTCATCTCCGTTTCAAAGCCGAAGAGCCAGCGCTGTCCGAAGACGTTTCCGTGGTCATGTGGCCGGCATGACTCAACACCAAGGCGCACGGAACGCTGTTACCTTCCCACCGAAGTGGTCCCTATTTATCTACTTGCAATTTCTTGCTTTCGAACTGCTAGGTTGGCAGGAGCTGGAACTAGAGATGGGAGCTCACTCCATCATGCGGCACCCAGGTCTCGAACTGCTGAACTACTGACCTTCCACAGCCTGCAGTTCAACGTCTTAACCACTTGAGCCACCGCAGCTCCTTAGTAAGTATAAGATGCAGTCAGTTCCTATCATCCAACCTTTCCAAAGGCAAGCCACACATGAAGTAAGGTCTGCCTACAGAAGTCCTGCTGGCAGCACTATCTATTTACCTGATCTGTATAGCTCAAGCACAGGCCATGTTGGGGGTGGCCCACCTGCTTTGGAATGGGCCACCAGAGGTAGTGCCTAAGGGAGTTTCTGCACTAACAGCTCACTGTAGCTTACTCTGGAGAATCCAAGCAGTTGAGCCTTTAAGGTTAACTTCATATTTTGTGTCCCTGCCCTCTGCACTGTTCTTTCCCCTCCAGTTTGTTTTTGTGTATGCCAACCTAGCAGTTCGAAAGCAAGGAATTGCAAGTAGATAAATAGGTACCACTTCGGTGGGAAGGTAACAGCGTTCCATGCGCCTTGGTGTCTAGTCATGCCGGCCACATGACCACGGAGACGTCTTCGGACAGCGCTGGCTCTTCGGCTTTGAAACGGAGAGGAGCACCGCGACCCTAGAGTCGGATTCAACTGGCTTTCGAGCAAGGGAACCGTTATCTTTTTATGCACTCTGCATCTACAGCCAAAACCCGTATTTTTTGCTTATTTATTTATTTATTGGATTTATACCCTATCCTCCCCAGTGACCGATGCAGGCTCAAGGAAGCTTAGATAAGATTGTTAAAACAATTTAAAACACATAAAATTTAAAGTGCATACATACAGCATACATTCCTATGTGAGGGCAATCATAATCCAGTGTTTTCGTAACAGGAGTCAGTTAGTACAGATTTAGATGATGAACACAATCCCAGGGAGGTTCCAAGTTATCTCCAGATGTTATGTCAAGCTCCGTCTTGCAGGCCCTGTGGAACTGAGGTATGTCCTGCAGGGCCCTGGTGTGCTCAGGGAGCTCATTCCACCAGCATGGAGTGTCATGAACGTGGCACTAGGCCAGGCAAGAGTAAGAGAGTCCAAAGGCAGTCCAAAGTCAAAACCGGGCAAGCAGCAAAACCGAGAGACCAAGTCCAAAATCACCAACTGTTAGAGTAGTCGTTAAAGCCAAAGTCCAAAGAAGTCAGAAGCCAGAGAGTGAGGTCCAAGGTGTAGGTCAGGAGCGAAGTCGTTCGAGCCAAGGTCAGGAGCCAAGAAGTCAAGACGAGGAGCAGGAACTGGAACACGGGTGGTGAGGTGCAGAGCTTTGTCCAAAATGACTAGTTGCTAGCACAACTAGTTGGCGTGAGTGCGAGAGCTAAATAGCCCGGCAGGCTGTTGGCCATTAGCGCGCCCTGATTGTGTCCCAACTCCTGCTAGTACTCAGGGCTAAACGAGCACCTACCGCGCATGCGTGCATCCCATTGGCGTTGTCCCCGCAGACGGGGTACAGGTGGGGGCGAGTCAGGGGGCGTGTTGCTCCGGCATGAGTCTGCCTCAGCTGCTGCTGGAGCAGTTTCCGTGGCTTCAGGTGCGGGGTTGTCAGGAGCTGGGAGCTCATCCCCAGCAGTACTTAGGTCTTCTGCTGGGGCCAAATGCTCATCCCCAGCAGTCCTTTCGATATGCTATAGGCAGCCAGTGCAATGCTTTCAGCACGGGCTGGATGTGTTCTCGCTAAGAGAGACTCGACAACAGCCTGGCCGCCACATTCTGCACCAGCTGCAGCTTCCGAATTTGGGACAAGGGAAGCCCCATGTAGAGAGCATTACAGTAGTCTAACCTTGAGGTGACCGTTGCATGGATTACAGTTGCCAAGTAGCTACGTTTGAGGAAGGGAGCCAACGTGCCCTGTGGAGGGGGCATCCCATTGCCACCGACTTGGCCAAGGGTGTAAGCAAGAGATGGGGCACACGGCACCTTCCCCTTTCTCTTCTCTCCTCCCCGCTCTCCCACCCCCTTTGGCTAGCTGCCACTGGGTTACTCCAGGCATGCACGACCCACAGAGGGATGCTGGCTGGTTGGTCTGTCGGGAGGGGTGACATCCCAAGGTTTTTAATTTAAAACAAAAACAAATGGACCTTCAAGCCTCTTCCACTGTTTCCAGTGGGCAATCCTGCCATTCCTTTTAATACATCCCCCTACAAGTTGCGTACAGATTAGCTTTGGGGAAGGGGGAAAAGATCCCTCCCTAGGGTCCAATGGGCAAAGGATCCCAGCCCTTCCCCTGCTGGGGGGGGGGCAAACACATATAAAGAGGAGGAGGAGGAGGAGGAGAAGAAGAAGAGGAGGAAGAGGATATTGGATGTATCCACCCTTCACTCAGAGTCTCAGAGCAGCTTACAAACTCCTTTCCCTTCCCCTCCCCACCACAGACACCCTGTGAGGTAGGAGGGGCTGAGAGAGCTCTGAGAGATCTATCCTTGAGGGAACAGCTCTGACAGAACTATGGCTTGCCCAAGGTCATCCAGCAGCCGCGAGTGGAGGAGCGGGGAATCAAACCTGGTTCTCCCAGGTTAGAGTCTGCGCACTTAACCACTACACCAAACTGGCTCTCAAACAACAGAAAAAAATTGTTAACTCTCCTCTATAGCATACTTAGCGTAGCAGTTCAAATGGCACTGTTTTTAAAGGTACATTTTAAAAATAACTTCACCACTTACCATCTGAAAACCATCATTAAGTGGTTATTTAGAGTGGGGCATGGAGGGTTTGTTTATTTTGGCTTATTTGTAAGCATTGAATTTAAGCTGCCTAGTCTTTTCAAATTCTTGTGAAATCCTCATTCTTGTGCCTGCTAAAGATTTCAATTTTCCCATCCCTGATTTTCAATTCCCAAATCTCTGTTTCTATTTTGCTTCTCCCTTAATTTGTGAGTTTTATGTTTGCACATTTTTCTGGCTTTTGCAATAGATTTTTCCCCCATAAATTATTTCTCAGTGCATTAGTAAATTAGTATTATGCGTGTATACATACCATATAAAAACTGTCCAACACACAAACACAATACGAACAAATTTATGAAAGCGCCAAATGAAAAGCAGAAAGTCAAAAGTTCAAAATGTAAACAGCCATTAAAATGAGGTCATTCACTCATCACTACTTAAGAAACTTTTTCTTTAAAAATCACATTAAAAAACCCCTTTTAAGATCTGCCCTTTTCCCATTTCAACCACTATGACACATTATTTCATTCAGATATCAATTGAGCTCGGAGGTGGTAAATATTTTCTTTAAAGCGTGGTTAGGTGAAGCAAACAAAACAAACCATCCCCCTGTTTTATTGTAAACCAGCAGGCAAGGTTTTTTTTGTTTGGCTGCCTATTGCCATAGGAATGAAACCAGCCATCTCCTTTTGCAGCAGTTGTGTGAAGAAGCAGCGCTGCCCTTTGAAAAAAGGTAGCACATTTTCTGTGTAAATAAAACCTTGGGAATTTTCTCATAATGTCACTAAGCCTTTGCAGAGATGAGACATTGTTCTGCTGAGCTTGAAGGGACAGCAATAGATTCTGGTCTTTTCCATACCCATTCTGGTCTTTTCCATACCATTGATAGTGTTGAAGGGTTAGAAGGCAAATATCATCAAGGATGAAGATTTTCAGCAAGCATTCAAAATGATATTCAAGCCCACATGCTGGACTTCATTACCATGTGCCGTTTCAACAAAGTGCCAAACAAACGGGGCAATGTACAGGAATGTCAATCACAGATTTTGTAGTTCAAAGCACCTGGAACAGGGAACAAACTGGATAATGGCCTTTCCCCTGCATCAACCACAAACGCAAACTCCCTTCTTCTGGAACCACTGCTTATTTTCTAGTTACATGCTTCCCATCCAAGGCAAACAACTGCTCTGCTATGATTTCGTGGGGGGGGGGGCAACACAGAGTGGGAAATAACCAGCAGGTATTATTTTTTGTACCTTGGACTGCAAGAAGAACAAATCAGTCAATCCTAATTGAGCCAACTTCAGAGGACAGCGGAAGACAGAAGGGCCTGGCGTGACCTGGTCCATGGGGTCGCGAAGAGTTGGACTCGACTGTGCGACTGAATAACAACACTCTTTGTCCAGTATCAAAAAGCTGGGCCCTGTACAGATAGTCGCACTCAGGCCATGTCAATAGATCCAGGTGGGTAGCTGTGTTGTTCTGAAGCAACAGAACAAAGTTCTCATGCCATGACACTGGTGCACAGTTATGTAAACCGGCGGAAGACAGGAGGGCCTGGTGGGAGCTGGTCCATGGGGTCGCGAAGAGTCGGACTCGACTGTGCGACTGAACAACATTATTTTTTGGGGGGGAGCAACACATGGGGGGGATAGCTAACCACCTTTTTTCCTAGCACCATAGCTATGATCCATTTCGGGAAGCTAAAGTGCTATTTTTCACCAAACAACAAAACCTTTAGGTAACTTTTGTATCTCGGGGCTCAAGCAGAGGAGACCAAGATCAAGAGCAAGCTGCAGGCTGATAGGGCCTCTGTTTGCCTTAGGTCATGCAACTGCCAGCCACCAGCTGGTTTCACTGTGAGACCAGCTCCCTTGCTCTGCTGTTAGCATTTGAAAGGAGAACAGACAGGCCATTTAAAAACACCTTTGTCTTTTCCAAATCAGGGCTCTGCACAGCACTGATTGGCCTAGGTATTGTGTAAATCACAACATTTCCTTTCCAAATCAGTTCAGATCAGCCATCCCCCTTGTCGCTCACACACACATACACAGAAATGGTCATAGCTGCCAAACAAAGGTTTGATCAGATAGACATGTCAGGAACTCAAAGAAGAAGAGAAGAAAAGGAGGCAGCCACGGGAAGAAGATGGCCAGCAACAAGAGGCAACTGGGATTCGATCCACAGGATCCACTTGTCTTTACAGGAGCTGAAGGCAACTGGAACAAAGTTCATTCCACGGCCAACAAACCTGAATTCATTCCTTCTGCTAACAGACAACTTTAAGAGCCTGGAATTGCCAAACAGGCAAATAAGTGTCAAAAACACACACATACTCTTGAATATGATTGCTGTTCTCTTAAGATCAAACAGAGAATCAACTTTGAAGAGTGCTAGATCGCCGCTAACAAAGACCCGGAGAGTGATTTCAACCAAAGTGATCAGCTTTATTGAAGATACGAACAAGGGCTTGAATTCAGTCATAACCAGAACAGTTTAACATTGGGAGCTAGGCTCCTTTTAAACCTTCCCGGGCTAACGTAGCCACGCCTATTTACAAATAACAACCAATGAGGTTGTGCAGATAAGGTCCAATGAGCTTTCTTCCCTCGCAGGGGAATAGTCCTCTGCTGATTGGTCGCTGTTGTAGAGCGACCAATACCAAGTCAGTTCTGAGGAGCCTTCGTCCGGCTTGAAGCTTTTTTTTTTATTTCAGTAAGCCATTTCAATACATTACAAAGAGAGCTTAAGGATGGGGAAGAGAGAATTCACTTATTTTGTTCTCAAAAGAGCCACTTCCCTCCATGTGCTGAAAACTTTGCATGCGGGGGCCCTTTGTGTATCCTGGATGGGCTGTGGCTTGTTGTTTGCCTCTCCACACGGAGCACATTCATCGGAGAATAACTATTACGGCCTTTTATTGTTAAGTTCTTATGACAGGGTTCACAGCCAGATTTGGTAACCTAGTTTCAGGCAGGTTCCCCCCCCCCCAGCTGGCGGATGAGAGTTGGGTACAGAAAATGTGTTGTTTGTAGTCAATACGGACGCACAAATTGAACACAAAGGAAGCCTTTTACGGAAGAAGATGTCGTCGCGTGGTAAATAATTAAAGGTTTCTTTTAATGAAACCATTGCCGGGTAATAATTTGAGCTAACGAATGAAACTTTGTTACCTGGAACAGCTTTTAGCAGCACATGTCCTTAGGAGGTCAGGGAATTGAATATTCAGAAGAACTAAATACTCCCAGTTGTGGACTTGGTGGCATTTAAGAGCACAACAGCTTAAGATATTGATTCTCAACACACTGGCCAGGTGTACACTAATGTGCTTCCTCGCACCTGCTTGCTTCCTTAATCTTAGGGATAAAGTCCAAAAGCTCTTGAATGGCAAAACTTTAAAAACAGGGAAGCTGACAAAGATCCGAGTTCATCCTGGCAAACTCTTCTTTCAGAACTGGAGCCAAACAGAATCTCTTCCCATACCCAAGAACTGATCCTGACCGTCCTTATACTCCTTGGGAAATCGGTCATAGAGGGAACGCTGCAGTGTCCATTCAGAAGCAGCTGGCTCCATCATAGGAAGATGCTATTGACATGCATGTCTAGGTTGTGGTAAGGTAGAAAGCTGTTACTGAGTGTAGATCAGAATGATCTAGTGTATAAGTCATGGCTGTCATGCTTGAGAGGTTAATGATCTTACATCCAGGTGTTAAACTACCAGGTGCTACTCTTTGTCCTAGTTAAGAGTAGGTAATTAGTCTGCCCTGTTAGTGATTGGATGGGATCTGTATATATACTGTAAGCTTGATAAGCTGGGTTGGGAGAATTGGTTCTCTCCAACGGAGGCATGTTATGCTGTGCATCAGTCTGTATATTCTCTGTGTAAATAGTCACCATTATCTCGCTAGTAAACTTTCTGCACCTTTCACTACCAGTTGGTCTCCGGCTTCCTTATTTACCACACCCAATAGATGCTTGACTAGGAACCTCCCAATATTTATTCATTTTAAACATTTCTACGCAGCCTTTCCATCCGAGTCAGGATCCCCCAGCTGGCAAATATTAAAACAGCCAACAGGAAGCCTGGGTCCAGCAGCAGTCCCAAGCTACAGACCTGCTCCTTTAGCACGACCCCATCCAGAGCAGGAGATAACCCCATTCTCAGGTCAGTCGTTTCTCCAACCAGTGGCATTTCTATGTTGTCAGGATTAAGTTTCAGGTTGATAGCCCTCATCATGGGTGCAGACTTTCCAATTTCGGGGGGGGGGGGCTAGGGCTGGACCAGAGGCATTGCTATGCTAGGTCCTTAAAAGAACTGGGGCCCAGTGACATCACAGGGAGGCGCCAGTGACATTTACATTACACTGCTTATCTATAGGTCACTTCCAGGATCCTGGTCAGCTATTGTTCTTGCAGAGCAAGCTCAAGGTTCACATCCAGGGATGGCTTATGCTCAATACATAACACTGTCATTCCTTTTAGTACATCCCAGTTGGTCGCCCCTTTGAAACTGTACCACACCGTTTTAAGTAACAACAAAGTGAAGAGAGTGAACATGTACAGAGTGCACATTCCTTGCCAATGTTCTCTCTGGGCTGCACACAGGGCAAAGGGAAATTTTAAAAGACCTCTGAGCTCCATGTCCTCCCCCAGCGTTCATGCAGATGGGTTTTACCATTTAAAAATGAAATTGAAATTGAAAGAAGAGCTGAAGCAGCCCCCCCCCACTACCATGAAAAAACAATCCCATTGACTGTCCTGCTAGCTCAATTAGCATTAAGGAAGAATGACTTTTTAACAAATGTGAATTGAATTCTTTCTGTGTGCTAAAGTTACAAAATTGTCAAGTCCCAGACTCAATCACTCTCATGACACTATTGTAGCCACAAGATTTGTTTATTTGGAGGTAAAGGGATTCCAAGCATAGACAGATTCTGTGTCAGAACTGGCCACCGGATGCCAGGTCCAACCCTATACAAAAAGCAGGACAGCCCCCCTATGCAAACCACCCAATCGAGGTTTGCAGTCGGCCTGCCAAAGCTCCAGGCCTACCCTCAGGGCCGGCCCAACACCTGCAAACTAACAGTTACATTCCAAGGTCAGGCAACAAGCTGAGATCATGCGCTTCCCAGAGTCTCGCATGCACTACGCAAGCTCAAGCAGACATTCACACCAGCATCCACCCCCCACCCCATCCTGGCAGAGAAGATAAACAGCATTGGAGATAAAAACAGTAAAAGAAGCACATCTAAGAAAGCAGTTAACCCTTACCACAACAGACCAGGAGTTTGGCTAGACAGCATTCCATGGCAAACGAGGCTCGAGCTTGACAAAAATAACTGTATTTAACAATGCATGTTACAAAATATACATTACAAAACTATAAAGACTATCCAAGACCATCCTGCAAAGATTCCGGATAAATACTTCGTTTCAGAGTATATTCCTCAGAGATGGACTATTTTCAATTCACATGAAACATGGCTGTATCTTTTCAGAGCGCCAATATTATTGGTAAGTGCCAATCAGGTTCAAAGCAGAAGAAGAATAAATATCAATGTCAGGCCACCAATCATTTTTATACATCAGTCAGTATGGAAATTTGGCAAGGTCGGATGGTCTTTATATTTTTGTAATGTATATTTTGTAACATGCATTGTTAAATACACTTATTTTGTAACTTTAGCACACAGAAAGAATTCAATACGCATTTGTAAAAAAAGTCATTCTTCCTTTGTTTAGCGCATCACCGCAGTTTCTTTTCCGCTTGTTGCTTTGATTTTTAGACTGTGTCCCTTTCTGCACTCTCCTTTTAATTCATGTTCACTGCTGTGTCCTCCAAGCAATTCTGCACCAAAATCAAATTCAACCTAGTAGGTTGGCAAATGGGTTCTGGTGATAGGTAGATTGGCACTGGCTGCTAGCACTAAAACATTGCCCTGGTTCAACTGCTGGTCATGCAAACATACCCCCTCAGCTTATAGTATACTTCAAAGATTCTCAAGTTTGATCTCAGTCCTGTTGGGTTTTGGCACTGCCACAGTGGCACTGGTTCTGGTGGGCACATTGCCCTGGTTCTGCTGCTGGTCTTGCAAACATGCCCCCCCACACCACACACCAGTTTCTGCTGCAGGGATTCTCTGGGAGAAACTGCTGGACTGTTGGTTTTATATCTGCCTGCCTTTCCCCCCTTCCATAGGAAACAATGTAGGATTGGGGGCACCCTCTTTGGATGCCCCTAGATTTGGACCCCCTGGTCCAATCTTTTCCAAACTTGTGGATTCTTTTGGGGAGAGGCTCCAGCAGCTACAGTACAAATTTGGTGCCTCTACCTCAAACCTTCTCCCCCCTAGCCCCCTGAATACTCCTGAGAAGATTTTTGCCATTGTCTACAATGGCCTCATAGGATATAATGGAGCTGAATATATTTGGGAGTACCAACTATTTTCAGCTACCAATACAATATCAATATTGGTATTTGGGTATATTTGGGAATACAAAAAAATAATAATAATCCACTTTATTCTGGTCGAATCTGAGAAAGCCCAATTTTTCCCCCCTGCACATCCCTAGTTAGATCTAATAAAAACAGCAGTGCTGCTGACCCGCCTTGATCCAGATGTCTCCAGAGGTCATCTGTGAGGGCAACCAGTGCTGTCTCTGTCCCATGGCCAGGGAGAGAACTGGACTGGACTGGATCAAGAATGGAAGTACAATCCAAGACGATCTGAAGCTGCTCAGCCACTGCCCTCTCAACTGCCTTATCTAGGAACAGTAGATTTAAAAAATATATATTTTTATTAATTTTTTCTCAAAAGTAAGTAATAGTCAGTAGTATTAAACTTACAGAACAGCATAAACAGCATACATAGTTTGTAAAACAATATAGTACTAGTATTTTTACTTTGTTGTCAACAAACTCAATTTAGTACCTATAACCCTTGTGTTTAGGTAAATATAAAAATGAGCTAATGCAAACAACAATGAGCTAATGAACAAATGAGCTAATCACAACAATGTCACAACTAGGCATTGCAGTATGGTCAAAGAGGTAAAGTTTAGTAGTCTAGTAATTTTAAGTATAAAGAGTAGATTTGAAACTAGGCAGTAGTTGGCTAATACCGCAGGGTCTAATGATGGTTTCTTAAGGAGCAGACATAGCACTACCTTATTCAATCCTGCTGGGAATGTCCCAGAAGAAAGGGACAAGTTGATAATTTCTCCCCGGGGGACCCAAATGCCATCCAAGCAGGCTTTGATCAGCCAGGATGGATATGGGGTCAAGGGGGCAAGTGGAAGGCCTCACAGCAACCAGGATCTTGTCGACTTCCTACTGTTTACCACTGTTTTGAATGGTCTTCTCTTATATATGAGTCTTGCATTGAAATATCACTGATTATAGTGCTTTTAAATTCATTGCCTTGACCCCACTATTTACCATTTTCTTCTCTCTAATGTCTATTATCTGCCAACTAAGACTGTACTTTATGCACCTGGTGAAGTGGCCTCTGGTCCACAAGAAATTACAGCAAACGTATTCTGTTAATCTTTTAAAGGTGCTTCTATTTTATTATTGCAAGTAACAAACTTTCACATTTAATTCTCCCGCCCCAGAATCAATGTTCCCTCTATTCATTGCAGTATTTGTATGTTACATTCTTGGATGTCCTAGCTTGAATTTGCACAGGCAAAACAATCCTGAAACATTCCCGAACCACGTCACAAGTTAAATAACTGATTGCTTTTCAATGACAGTGAAGTGCAAACAAGAATTGCACTGATGAACATTTTTAATCTGCAAAGCAAAGGCCTGTAATTTGTCCAGGTGGCTGACAACTCATGTGCAGTGGGATAATGTTCTGAGAACATGGAGCAAACATCTTCAGCTAAGGTTCATATATCATCTGTCCTAGATCATCTAGCTGGAATGAGTAATTTCTGTAGCATGCAAATGCAAGACTTACTGAGCTGGGTCAATTTGAGTGCTAAACTCAAACTTAGTTACACCTAATTTATTCATTTCCTATACAATACCAGAAAAACATCTGCTTCATTGACTATGCTAAAGCCTTTGACTGTGTGGATCACAACAAACTATGGCACATCCTTAAAGAGATGGGAGTACCAGACCACCTCACATATCTCTTGAGAAAACTGCACAAGGGTCAAGAAGCGATAGTTAGAACCGGATATGGAACAACTGGTTGGTTTAGCATAGGAAAAGGAGTACGACAAGGATGTATATTGTCACCTTGCTTATTTAATTTATATGCAGAGAACATCATACCAAATGCCGGCCT
>NW_015163706.1:154595-154732 GCF_001447785.1 Gekko japonicus | reverse complement strand
AGAAGTCTGTATGGTCAAAGCAATGGTATTCCCATCAGTCATGTATGGCTATGAGAGTTGAACTATAAGGAAGGCTGAGCGCTAAAGAATAGATTCTTTTTAATTATGGCGCTGGAGATGACTCTTGAGAGTCCCTT